>NC_090267.1:292027611-292327611 GCF_040414725.1 Anabrus simplex
GAACTTTGCCTGCCAAGCGACCGCTGCTCAGCCCGAAGGACTGCAGATTACGAGGTGCACTTGGTCAATGCGACGAATCCTCTCGGCCGATATTCGCGGCTCTGTAGATCGGGGTCACCATCTCACCATTAGATAGCTCCACAATTAAAGGTAATCGCGTAGGCTGAGTGGAGCTGGAACCAGACTTATATCCAGGTAAAATTGCCTGACCTGGTCGCAATCGAACCCGGGCCCTCTGGATGAGAGGCGGGCATGTTAGACCGCGAAACCGCATTAATTACCGGTACGCGAGTTCAAAATCCCGATACTTTATAAATTCAATTTTACAGGGGAATCTTCGTCAGTTTCCCGTGAAAACTTCTTTCAGTTCAGCAACTTTTGATTAGGCTAGCCAAACTCTTCGAAAAATCTAATAACGCCAAGCCAAACGACAATCGACCACAAGTAGTTTTTAATTCTCTCATCTAATAAAATAAAGCACATTAGATACAAAAGCACCCAAAATGATGGCGAAATCCTTTAATTTCTTAATCTTTCATTGTAATTTGGTCTCCGGTATACTGTTCGTAGTCAGTTTCTGGAAATCTCGTACCGCGCAAATTAGGCCTACATCGACTTTTAAAGGTTATGTTGAACTCGAAAACACGGTTTCGAATGTAAGTATCGATTCTTAAAAGTTCTTGAATGCATTATATTCAATTCTGCGCGTCACAAATCCAATCAAATAGGAAAGATAAAAGAAATATCAAAACTTCAGAAATTACGGTTATTCGTGACCTTGAGGTCATCTGGAAAGCGCGCTCGCTGCACATGTCAGTACGAGTTGATGATACCAACCATTTAAAACGTAACGTGCGCAAATAAAACGACTGCGGTTTTTGGTATTTTAACACGAAAACGTAAAATTCCCAGTCTTTCATTAGGACCTAAACAGTAATAGGCAATCCCAAGACCTCCCATAGCTTTCTTTTTTTTTTTTTAATGTAAGGTGCAACATCTATTTTGGTCTCGCTAACATAATCATGTACGATAATATCAAAAATACTGAATTTGTATTAAGAAGGAGCAGTTTCGATTCCTGCCTGAAAGCCCAGTTACTCTGCAGTGCCCTGAGCAAAGTGCCGAAAACCTCTTCGACAGTACGATCGAAAAAATGTAAAAATATAAACATCTAACCCTGGACATAATATGGACGTTTTATAAGTGCGAACATTTGACGAAACTCGTTCCGTCTTCAAGCAGAGGTGTCGAAATCCGCCGTGTCTCCTTGCAATTGTGACCACTCTCTGCTTTATGATTTTCCGAGATTCTCTAAACAATACCACCCGAATGCGACGCTAAGATCGTCCCTTATGCACGTTCACCGCCGATCGCTTTTCCAGTACAGTACTTGCTTTAATTATCGCAGTGACGGGGCGTTAACGCCAAGATCCATAAATATGCCACAGCCGTCCTTTCGTGAGATACAGTTTATTAAAGAACGATTGATCGAGGATTTAGCGTTGATGGGACTGAAATTTCTGGACGGTTGATCCGGGAAATCGTTTCTTCGAGGAACGGATAATGCGGGACTTTTACAATGTGATTTAATTACGATGCTCGCGGGACCACGTAATTTGAACGCATATTCCGGGAAAACGTATTTTCGGGGAACGGATAATCGAGGTTCCACTGTAGTCTGATCTCAATGTTGTTGTATAAAAGTAACTCTGCTGTACTAACTAACATCTAGCATTTATATCACACATACTATGTAATGGGAACAACCTTAATTTGTCACCATGGAAACATGTTTAAGTGCACCACTAAGGGTCTATGACCTACTGGGCGTGTGCATCTCTCTCTCTCTCTCTCTCTCTCTCTCTCTCTTGTTCTATGAGGGAGAATCAAATATAAACAGGATTTTATTTTTTATTTAAATTCATTTATTGAAAAACACAAGGCAATTACAATTTACTTTTCCACATAGTTTCCTGCATTGGAAAAGCATTTGTCCCAGTGTATGGGCAATTTTTTGATGCCCTAATCATAAAAAGAACAGGGTCGTGTCGCCAGCCAGTTGCGCACAAAGTCTTCCACACTCTCGTCATCTTCAAATCGTTGCCCTGCTAGAGCTTCTTTAAGCGGTCCGAACAAATGAAAATCACAGAGCGATATGTTTGGGCTGTAAGGAGGCTGATCAAGTGTAGTCGAGTGCATTTCCTGTAGCTTGGAGACAGTTAAGAGCTGCAGTATGGGGCGGCGCATTGTTGTGGAGGAGGATGAACTGTCGAATCGGATGGTCCCGTCTTTTGCGGCGATATGCAACACTCGCCTTGTTCAACAGCTCGCAGTAGTACACAGCATTGATTGTGCATCGCTCATGCAAAAAGTCAATCAGCAAAATGCCTCGCCGATCGAAAAAACTGTTGCAAAAACCTTGCCAGCTGACAGTCGGGTCTTGGCTTTCACTGGTGCTGCCTCCCCTTTCCTCCACCACTCCTTACTGGCTTGTTTGGATTCGGGAGTGTAGTGGTGGACCCATGTTTCGTCGCAGGTAACAAGCCGACTCAAAAATGCATCACCTTCTTCTGCAAACCTTGCTGTAAGCCTCTGACAGACCTCCAAACGTCTCAACTTCAGATTTTTGGTCGAAAGGCAAGGGACCCACCTGGAGCATACTTTACGGAACTGTAGGTCATTTGTGATGATTGCTCGACAGCTCCCATAATTGATTTTGACTTGTTCTGCAATTTTTGATACTGTCGCCCGTCGATTGCCGTCAATAATGTCTTTAAGCACACAAATGTTTTTGTCTGTAATGCTGGTCCGAGGACGGGCATCGTGTTGCTGATTTTCCACATGTTCTCATCCTTCCTTGAACATTTTATGCCAGGCAAACACACGCGTCCTTTGACAATGTTTGATCACTGAACTGTGCAGTCAATCTCTGGCAAATTTCCGCTGCTGTAACTCCTTCACGAGCAAGAAATTTTATAATTATGCGTTGCGTAGTGGAAGGGTGCACCTGTTGCTCCAACATCGTGAGCGTTACTGACAAAACGGCAGGAAATATCTAACAGCACGCTCTCCCTACTCTTAACAGTCCCGCCTAAACATAGCAAAGCGCGGGGCCAGTCCTACCAACTGTTGATGTTCAGGAACAAAAATCCTGTTTATAGTTGATCGACCTTTTATAAAATCACATACCTCTATATTAATCTCCCTTAAACTCACTCATTCACTCACTCACTCACCCGCCCACCTCCCTCACTCACCCGAGCACTCTCTTGACAAATACCGGTACTCCGACCCATTACTGTTCCCAGGTCTTTGAAACATAATAGACTAAGTAAATAAAAAAGCATGGCATTAAAGTGCTATGTAATAAAGAAACATAAATTAATAAATGAAGAAACTTAAGCCTAGTGATGTTCAGTTACCTACATTCAAGATGTAAAGACTATCACACCACAATCAAATATTACATTGAAATATGGGCGTCAAATCTCTCTCTCCAAATACCACAACAGCCCCCAAGTGAAGTTTGCATGACTTATTTTATGATCATCTAGAGTTAGAGAGCTTGCTTTGTCGTGAACTGCCTACACAGAATAAAGTAACGAATACTCCAAGCGACAACATTTCAAACAAGATGTCATATCAACCGAGTAAATTTTTGTTTTTATTAGTGGTTTAATGTTGTACTTACACATGGAAGGTTTCTGGCAAAGCCAGGATGGGAAATGGGCTGGGATTGGGAAGGAAGCAGCAGTGGCCTTAATTAAGGTACAGCCGCAGCATTTGCCTGGTGTGAAAATAGGAACTTACAGTAAATCACCTACAGGGCTTTTGATAGTGGGATTTGAATCCACCATCTCTCAAATACAAGCTCACATCTATGCAACCCAAACCACATGACCAGCTCATTCAATATTTCTGGGTTGAGCTCCCTATTGTAAACAATAAAATCTAAAAATTTCAAAGTCCATCAGGAATATCTAAAATTTCTCCCTACAAGTAGTATATATTCAAATTAAATCTAAGAATACCAACTACATTGAAATAAAACAGCTATGCCAATCCTCAACTCCAGAATAAGTAGCAACAGCTGCAGAAAAACCATACACTTAACTTTCAACCATTTGAGGACAATACTAGTTAGTAATTCTGTCACATGCAGCATTACACTTCTAACACACATAAAGTAACACTGACATCAAAATAAGGTTAAACTGGAAATGTCAATAAGAGGAAAATAGAGAGTAATGATTCTTCCATTTGCAACAAGCTACAAATACAGTATACAATTAAATTCAAAAGAATGTAAAACATACTACTCACTTGTAACATGCTGAGAGGCTCGTTGAGTGCTACAGGCATTGAGACCTGAGAGAGATCTTTGCCTATGTTTTTACACAACAAATTCCAAAGAGAGAGGCCTTCAGTATCCGGCCTCGGAGCAGGCAATTTTGTGCGTCGTCCCGTCATGCATTTCATACTTGAGTTCCCACCACCACCAGCCACTAACAACAAAATATTGATTCATATTAAAATTATTCATTAAAATACAAAAACCTTTCACAGGCTTAACATCTAAAATGAAGAGAAATGAAACCTAGAAGCTTACATCTTGAAGACATGTATGTTCAACACTTATCCAATCAAATTATTAGAACTGGAGTGCTGGAAATTTTTGGATGCAAACTAATTATTCTAGAAAGCAGACAACAGACTATAGAGGAAGTTCCCAAAGTGTGGGTGTGTGGCAGCAGAGATACTGCATTCTAATACAAGAAGTCCTCCTCAAAATGTCCATCATGCACCTGAAAGCACACCTCACTGATTGTCAGACGAGTTCAAATACTTCAGGCATTGCATGTGTTTGATGGCAACCTTGTTCCACACACTGGCAAAGTACTGTAATGGCATGTCTGACTCCAAACTTAATATCTTGTAATCCAAACTTAATCCTAAATATGAACTATCTCCCCATTCTAGCCAATAACTAAAACAGACTTAGCTCTTAAACGATCGACTGTAGAGCATACATTCATAGGAACTTTGTGTGTTGTTTTGGGGTGTACTATCCCCACCCCAATTACATCCTACATGTGGGGGAACTGCATAGAATGTATTTGAAACCTTTCCCCAAGTGTTGTATTATTAATGGATTTCCTTCACTTCATCAATTGGTCTTAATTGACCTTATTGTGGTTGAGAAATATGTTTTGATTGGTGTTGACCGTCTTGAAAGCTATATTAATACTGTGCTTCTTTAGGGTTTTTTTTTTTTTTTTTTTTGCTAGGGGCTTTACGTCGCACCGACACAGATAGGTCTTATGGCGACGATGGGATAGGAAAGGCCTAGGAGTTGGAAGGAAGCGGCCGTGGCCTTAATTAAGGTACAGCCCCAGCATTTGCCTGGTGTGAAAATGGGAAACCACGGAAAACCATCTTCAGGGCTGCCGATAGTGGGATTCGAACCTACTAACTCCCGGATGCAAGCTCACAGCCGCGCGCCTCTACGCACACGGCCAACTCGCCCGGTTCTTTAGGGTATTAGTGACCTGGTGGATGGCGGGGTTATTGAAAGTAAATGTAGTGAATTTGTTTTTTTTTTTTTTTTAGGCTTGTCTGGGATGAGGTTCGTAGATAATTTAGTTTTTTCTTTGTTGATTAGACGACTGACCATGTCAATTTTGAAATCGTTAACTTTGGCATGATATCTTATATAATTCAATTTAGCCTTTAAGTTTTAGAAGAAAGGGGATTTTCAGAGCTCTTTAAATCAAGCTATAGAATGAGGCTTGTTTTTGGGCCTTAGGGTGTAGGCAGGTATTCTTAATTGTAGTGGGAGAGTGTGTATGTTTTCTAAATATACGAAAATCAAATGCATTATGTAAACGTGTGACCGTTATGACTAAAAAGTTTAGGGAATTATTCATCTCATCTTCTTTAGTAAATTTAACGTTAGGGTCAATTTTATTTAAATGATCTAAAATACCATCACTACTGGTGATGTCCTTGTCGATAATTACGAACGTATTATCCACGAATCTGAGCCACAAACATATGCCTTTTATTTGTGGTAACATCTTCATATGCTCTATAGAATTCATATAAATGTCTGCTAGGGTGCCAGATAGAGAGTCGCCCATAGCTAGACCTTTTTGTTGGTAAACCGTACCGTTAAAAGAGATATAATTATTATTTAAGACAAATCTTAAGATCTTCACAAAGAAGGTAACTTGTTTGACTTAAACAGAGAATCCACACAAACTCCATTGTTGGTTCTGATCCGGTTTAGTTTTGGCCATATCCTGCAAGGTAGCTCAAATCCAGCAACTTTATTTTACTTTACTTCATAGATAAAAATTTCATTATTCCGTACTGAAAAGTATCACAGTTAAATTGAAATAATAAATATGGTAGTTCAACCTATTCAATACAAGTAAATAAGAGATGTAGAGATTACATTCTTATTTAATTAAAAGTGGAAATGGTACCGGTTTCGACCCCAGTCTGGGTCATCATCAGCCGATTATAACTCGAAAAACAATGCATAAGTAAGAAAGAAGTTAACGGTCAAGTCCACACAATATCAGTTGAAGAGGCGATATAAAAATGACGGGGGTAGGCACTGTAAAATTCAGACGAAGTGGAATGTAAGTCACTTAAAAGAAGTAATATGTAATCTTCCGAGCATCAGCACAGCACACGCAATGTTTGGCACTGTCTCACAATGTTCACGAAAAGCAGAGAACAGTTAAATGAGCCAGACTGCATACACCGTCAGGCACAAAGTCACAACACAATCCAAATATGAAGATCTAAAGTCATGAAGAAGCCGAAGACGAGCAGCTCAACCGAAGTAACTTGCAAGCTCCAGAAGATCGGCACGGTGTTTACAACGTCAGGTGCTGTAGTTTCATACGCTGACGGATACTTACAATACGATTCAATATAATTGAATACGTAATTATGATCTTGAAGATTTTTAGAACAGTTGACGTGAAAAAACAATAGTGAATAGAAAAAATGGTAAAAAGCGCAATACCGGAAACAAATGAAAATGTGTATGCACAGTACGCTATTTCTTGAATATAAAAAAATTCAGGTCGTGATTGAAGTAGTCAAAGTTACATGTTACAAATTTCATATTTGGTCCATATTGAAATATACGTCAATTTAAGATATTACTAAAATTTATTAGGATCAACCTATTCAATACAATAGAATTTAAAAAATTAGGACTTACATCCTATTAAATTAAAATTTGAAGGGACATGTTTCGGCCTTTAAAAGGGCATCCATCATCAGCCTTTTTACACTCATACTTAAAGATAAAAATCAGGATCCTGATTGTCATGGCAAAAAATATAAAATGAGAATATAAGATTAGAGTGAAATTATACAATGTGAGAAATTGTTATGAGTTCTTAAATAATAATTTACAATTAAAACTTCATTTAAAATGTTTGTGAAGAAAAAATATTTGAAGTTGGTATGATATTATACTAGTGCTTTAAAAAATGATTTTATAAATTAGACAAACTAGGCCTTAACCACATAATAACAAGAAGGTCTATGGCTAAAGTTGCCGTATCAAAGTTCGAGTGAAATTCGGCTGGAAGCAACTTGATTTACATGTTGAAGAGAAGGTTAATGGAACTTAGTAGCCACTTGAGATGACATTGAAATTTTCTTGTTGTAAAGTCGTGATGTTTAACTGTAGTATGTATTCAAAACTACAGCCAACAAGTAAGAATGTTCCCATTTAACTATCAGTATACAGTACGAGTTAACAAAGATCTATACAGCAACATTCAATTATGAACTCTTTATAACTCCTTCAACAAGATTACGGAGACCGCGAACCCACTACGTAAATAACGAGACTAATGGATTAGTTGGATCCAACTTTATAATCTACATAGCGCCATACTACAGTTAAACATCACGACTTTTCAACAAGAAAACTTCAATGTCATCTCAAGCGGCTACTAAGTTCCATTAACCTTCTCTTCAACGTGTAAATCAAGTTGCTTCCAGCCGAATTTCACTCGAACTTTGATACGGCAACTTTAGCCATAGACCTTCTTGTTATTATGTGGTTAAGGCCTAGTTTGTCTAATTTATAAAATCATTTTTTAAATCACTAGTGTAATATCATACCAACTTCAAATATTTTTTCTTCACAAATATTTTAAATGAAGTTTTAATTGTAAATTATTATTTAAGAACTCATAACAATTTCTCACATTGTATAATTTCACTCTAATCTTATATTCTCATTTTATATTTTTTACCATGACAATCAGGATCCTAATTTTTATCTTTAAATATGAGTGTAAAAAGGCTGATGATGGATGCCCTTTTAAAGGGCGAAACATGTCCCTTCAAATTTTAATTTAATAGGATGTAAGTCCTAATTTTGTAAATTCTATTGTATTGAATAGGTTGATCCTAAAAATTTTTAGTAATATCTTAAATTGTAGTCAAAGTTGGCGGATGCTAGGCATGAGTTTAAATTTGAAAGTGAGGGCCCAAAATGAAGGTCGCAATGTAGCCTTTTTTTTTTTTTTTTTTTTTTAGAGGTGAAAAGAAAAATAGGATAAGTTAATAAAGAAAGAAGATTAGTGGATAAGAAAATATTAAAAGGGTTTAAAGTTAAAAGGTGGTGAGAAAGGATAAGATAGGGATGTAGAAGGGGTAGTTTGGGGTGGGTTAGGAGGGTGGGTTACCGGAAGTAGAAAATGTGAATTCAATTTTCCATGCCTTACAAAGTTCCTACCCACATTTTCTACCTCCAGTAACCCACCCTCCTAACCCACCCTAAACTACCCCTTCTTCATCCCTATCTTATCCTTTCTCACCACCTTTTAACTTTAAACCCTTTTAATCTTTTCTTATCCACTAATCTTCTTTCTTTATTAACTTATCCTATTTTTCTTTTCATCTCTAAAAAAAAAAAAGGTACATTGCCACCTTCATTTTGGGCCCACACTTTCAAATTTAAACTCATGCCTTGCGTCCGCCAACTTTGACTACTTCAATCACGACCTGAATTTTTTTATATTCAAGAAATAGCATACTGTGCATACACGTTTTCATTTGTTTCCGGTATTACGCTTTTTACCATTTTTTCTATTCACTATTGTTTTTTCACGTCAACTGTTCTAAAAATCTTCAAGATCATAATTACGTATTCAATTATATTGAATCGTATTATAAGTATATATATATATATATATATATATATATATATATATATATAGAGGTACATTTTCGTGAACTAAGCAAATACTTGATCATTAATCTACCCTTCAATCTCCGTCAGCGTATGAAACTACAGCACTTGACGTTGTAAACACCGCGCCGATCTTCTGGAGCTTGCAAGTTACTTCGCTTGAGCTGCTCATCTTCGGCTTCATGACTTTAGATCTTCATATTTGGATTGTGTTGTGACTTTGTGCCTGACGGTGTATGCAGTCTGGCTCATTTAACTGTTCTCTGCTTTTCGTGAACATTGTGAGACAGTGTCAAACATTGCGTGTGCCGTGCTGATGCTCGGAAGATTACACATTACTTCTTTTAAGTGACTTACATTCCACTTCGTCTGAATTTTACAGTGCCTACCCCCGTCATTTTTATATCGCCTCTTCAACTGATATTGTGTGGACTTGACCGTTAACTTCTTTCTTACTTATGCATTGTTTTTCGAGTTATAATCGGCTGATGATGACCCAGACTGGGGTCGAAACCGGTACCATTTCCACTTTTAATTAAATAAGAATGTGATCTCTACATCTCTTATTTACTTGTATTGAATAGGTTGAACTACCATATTTATTATTTCAATTTAACTGTTTAATTCATAGGTCGCTATCTTGAATGAAGACTGGTTGGACAAGCATCAGATATGTCAGCATGAATGGGAAGTTGGAGTATCTTGCGGTACTCTTTCACCAAAACATTACACCTGTGGAGATGAGGTGGAGCGATGTAGCTCAGAACTGGAAGCCATTGAGTAGGGGTGCACTTTATGGTACTGGAGATCAGTTGCATTGTTTTATTGATTTCAGCATCAGGCTGCTCGTGCACTGGAAGCAACTATGCGCTATTACGAGATAAGGCGACTAAGTGCGCACTAGCGCGACTGATCCCAATGTGAAGAGTTGAATGAAACCACGTCCACTGCAAGCGACCTGGAGTGGCCAACTTCACGCGACTACAGTCGACAACAGGCGACAAGCGACATATCCTCCTCGAATAGGATTTGCTGCTTGTTCCTAGAAGCACTTGGTTTTCTCCTGTCGTCAAACATAAAATTATTAACATTAAAATATGAAAGATAAACACTACCATTATCAAGGTATACAATGCAAACTATGGCCGATGTTACAGAAGAAGTGGATTTTGACAACGGTATGTATGTCTAACTTTTTGTCCACTTCCTTGACGTGGGGTCGGGTATGAGATGAAATGAATTTACATGGTATGTTTTATGGCTAGATCCCTTCCTGGCGCCAACCTCAGTTGAGGAGCTAATGAAGATAATATGATGATGGTGAATGAAACTGGGTAAGGAGATGGAAGGAATTGGCTGTGGCTCATGAATAGGTACTGTCCCGGCATTTTTCTGGAGTGAATATGGGAAGCCACAGAAAACCATTCTCAGGGCAGCAAGCGGTCGGGTTTGAAGCCACGTGCCTCCCGAATGTAGAGCTTGGCTCCATTGCCGCAGCGTGTTATCACATGTGGTCTCTCCACTCAGTGGGTGTTGATAATGGTAAGTAGTCTTAATAAATTACAGCAGCTTAGCTCATCTGCTGAAAAAACGAAATTGGGGTCTCCAACAACCAACACCTCACAGCATAAGCAAAGGAAAACGAACGATGAAAAATTTGTCGCCGACGAAAAATTCCTTGAAAAAGAGAGAGCAAAATTACAATTACTTGTCGAAAGTAAAGCTGTTAAGGATGACAGCAAGTACCAAATGTTTGGTAAGCCTCCTTCCATATAATTATGAAGAAGGTTCCTGACAGTCGAAAACTGGCTGTGAAAAATTAGCTCCAGAAAGTTTTTAAAGATGGCGATGAATTATGTCAAACTTTACTGCAAATGTCGTCTCCGTATAAATACACATGATCCCTATCTTCCTAAACCATCCAACCAAAACCTGAAACAAGCCCACCCAACGACACTCTTCAAGTGGAATCGGGACCTATAAATGCGGGCTTATGACAATTGCATGGTAACTTTTCAGGTGCGTCGTAACAAACACAATGTTAAAGTGATATGTGTTGTGGAGTTACAACCAACGTTTCTTGAGGATTACAAAATTAAAAGATAAAAGGAAAATGGTTGAAAACAACATAATTTTTAATTTTACAATTTCCTTTGTGTCACACCACACAGATAGGTCTTATGGTGACGATAGGATAAGAAAGGGCTAGGAGAGGAAAGGAAGTGGCCATGGTCTTAAGTACAGCCCCATCATTTGCCTGGTGTGCAAATCGGAAACCATGAATAACCATCCTCAGGGCTGCCACAGTGGGGTTCAAACAAAACACAACATGTAAAGACCGTTGTAATTAGAAATAAAGGTTTTATATTTCTGTTTAACTCTTCTTACATGAAGCTTTCTGATGGATGTGTACCTTCATTATTTTTGTATGTTACACTGATATCTTACATTTTGGTTATTCTTGGTCTATTGCATTCAGATTGTAGTTTCTGGATACATCCGATAATAATCAAAGAACTTCTAGAGGCCTTTGTCCAATTCATCGAACAGTTGATGGAATCTCCCATTGTCTGCCTTTTAGCTAGTGTTGGGTTTACCCAACACCGATGTCTTCTTTCGTGATTTTTTCCTCCAATGCCTCATCACGTACAGAATCCCCCCAAAAAAGTATACTCAATCCTTATCATCCATCTTACAGAATCTTTAATGATCATAATATCTTGACAATGCCTACTATAGAAACTCATACAGACCTGTAGGGAATATAAACATCAACTGACAGTCACTGTTGTTAAACTTAACCATAATAGGTTAATATGGTTGTTTGATCCATACTGACTTGTCTGAATCTATTACAGAACTATTTAAAATAGTTTTACTTCAGTCCGCCTTGTCAATACACCTTATAATGAAAGAAAACTATTTATTTTACCATACATGTTTTGGGAAGTCATCCATTCCCTTCATCAGTGGTCAGTTCAAAGAATTAAACAATATGACACTATCTTTTGTTTTTACAATTTAAAGAAGTATTGTGTCCTAATTTTCCATATCAATGAATAACTAAAACTAATGAAATTATGAAAATGATCAACACACAAAATTTTGTTGAACTGAATGAGAATACTTATATAAATTTAAAATCTTCAAGTTTTTCTTCTTTTTTCTTCTTTTTGTTCCTTAGCATATGATCATTTAAAGAACAAAAAGAAGAAAAAAGAAGAAAAACAAAATTAAGAAGAAAATTAAGAAGAATTTAATGAAGAACAAATTAGTAAGCATACCAGAAATTGAAGATTTTAGTAATGTTTTAAAATTCGTGTATTTTACATTTAATAATAAAATTTACCGACAAAAAGGACTCTCAATGGGAGCCCCAGCATCAGGAATATTGGCTAATATATACTTAGACTATTTGGAACACACAAAAATTATCAAATAGAGGGTTTGGATTTTTGGACACGTTATGTGGACGATGTTTACGCTATAATAGATAACAGACTCACCGATAGCAATAAAGTATATATTGAATAATTTGGATTCCAATATAAAATTCACTTTAGAAGAGGAAGTAGAAAGATCACTGAATTTTTTGGACATAGTCACAACGAGAGAAGAAAAAGGATTTTCTTTCAAAATACACAGAAAATCTATTTTCACACTGACCACTATCAAGAACAACTCGTTACACCCTGAGGCACAGAAAAGATCAGCATATTACAGTTACGTTAACAGAGCGTTTAGTATTCCTTTATCCAAATCTGAAAGGAATAAAGAACTGCTGTTTATCCGACAACAAGCCCTCTTGAATGGTTTCAACAATAACACGATTGATAAAATAATTAATAAATTTTCGGAGAAGCAGCAATCCAAATTAGCAATCGAACCTAGTAAAACTGAAAAATACATCAAGTTCACATATAATAATCCAAACATACATGTAATAACAAATTTATTTAAGAGAAAAAAATTCAAAATTGCATTTTCCACCAATAACAACATGAAACATAGTATTTTTCAACCATGATACAATAAATCTCTTGGAAAAAGAAACATTTTTTGATTCGGGAATATATAAACTCACATGCTTTGAATGCAGGAATACATACATAGGACAATCTGGCCGCAATTTTAAAGTTAGATATTTGGAACATGTGAATGCTGAAAAACATAGAAGATTCTCAGCTATGGGATCACACATGACTGCCACAGGTCATAAATTTACCAACATAGAACAAGACCTGACCATCATAAAGAAATTAAAGAAGGGCAGCTAAATGAACACATATGAAGATCTATACATTCATCTAGACCAACTTATAAAGAAAAATGATAACCTTAATGAGGCTGTAGAATATAAGAATCCTTTATATTATCAAATTCTAGTATATTTGAAAATGCTTGAGAAAGATCACGAAAAAAGAATTGGAATTTCTCCACCTACAGATAGCCCTACAACTTATTCCTCCTCAGTTGAAGCTATAGGTGACAGCAAGGAGGTTCTTGACACACGTATATCCCCCGCTCCTCCACCTCCTCAGGTGCAAGAGCAAGGAAGAACACATCATCAATATTACACCAGACACAAGACCGTGAAAGAATGACAGGAGTTACTGTTCCAAAGGAAAGCAGGTTTAATAAGAATTGACAACTAGGAATTAGTTATATTTTCATCTGCATTAATAATAAGAGCCACATTGTGATATCTGGATTTCTTGATTTCGACAATTACTTATAAATTGTATAATTTTTAATTTATAAATTGACCTTTTTTCATGAATTATTAAGAAAAGAATATTCATTTAGGACATATTCTCTATGGAATATTGCACAAGTGTTTCCTTGACGACTGCTTTCAATTGTAGAAATAATTTATATATTTTCTCTTGAGTTTTTTGTTTGTTTTAATGTTGTCAATCTTATGTTAATTTTAAGGGCACTTCCTCTTAAGCATTACTTTGTCAATTTATATATTTTTCATCTAAACAGTGTTATGTGGCTGAAGATGTTGATAATATACAAAACATGTACCACTTTTAACCATTAAATTGCCTTAAGCAATCATTGTATCGACTAGGTGGAAAATAATAAATACTTAATTGTGAATCTATTGAAGTGTGATACAGACCATGAAGCTGATTTTATGTAATTCACAGTCCACTCAAAAAAGTACGGTCCAAGCAGATGTTGTGATGTCATTGCTGCCCATATCATTACGTGAGACAGGTTCCTTTCCAACTCAACTCTGTAATGAGGATTCTCTTTGACCCACACGACATCATTTCAAGCACATGAGCTGCGATAAATAACACATTCATCTGAAAACATAACCTTGGCACAGCTCACTGCATTTGGGAATTTAGTTAACAAAGCATGGCATGCTAAAATGCGCTTATTCCAGCCTCTATCTGATAACTCATTTACAAACATCGGTCGAAAAGGTCTGAACTTAAGGACTTTTTCAATGTAATCTCAGATTGCTGTCTTCGATATACCAAGTTACGAAGCACGTTTACGCATCGACTTCATAGGAGATTGTTCAATCGAAGCAGAGACTCCAGCACATTTCTTCTCATATCTTCTTCCTTCCACTCCGCGGCCTGTCTTTAACACTGCCCAAGGCAAAAGCATGTCTGTCCCAATTGATAAGTGTTGCTTTTCGTGGTAGAGCCTTATTCAATCTTTCCTGGAATGCTCCCATAATCTGTCTCACTGTCTGCCCTGTGTGTTGTCATTCAAGCACCCACATGCTTGCCACTATCCGCTCTTCAATAGTGTAACTCTTACAGCTCACATCTGCCACAGCTTCACACTACTAACACTCGATTGTGACAATATGTATTCCAACACTTGATTCCAACAATTAACAGGCGAGAGGTCGCACGCACGGCAATTTGCCACACTTTTAAATATTTGTTAATAATTTCGTTGCTAGCCGCTGTAGGGCTTAGGGCTCTCATTTCATCCCTCCCCTCCCTCTCTCTCGCCTAACGTTGATTATCGTCAGTGTATTGCCTGCTGCGTTCCGGAGTAGTGTAAGTTTTCTTTCACTCTAGCATCTGCCGTGGCATATTGCCGTCATGCGATCCCTCGCGTAGTGCATTCTTACATGACTGCATTTCCAAGAAAGTTTCTTAAGTAAAGTTCATGAAGTTTATGGTGGCTTTCAGTGAAGTGTGGTGCTGTAGTTTTATCTTGAATTGTGACCAAATCATTCATTGAAATGTAGAAGTGGAAACGTTGCAGAAATTTGCTCACGCGCGACCTCTCGTGCTCTTTAAAAACTCTTGTAACTTTTCCAGATTTTGCAACAAAATTCATTAATTTTTTTTTTTTACATTGAGAAAATATTGTTACTGGGTAATTATGTTAGTACTAGTCGAAAAGCAGTTACACAGGGTACATATTTATATTTTTATCAGAGCATTCACCACCAAAGGAAAATATCAGCTCCTTAAAATATGAAGCGTGAGCAATTTGCCTTTGCGCGACCTCTCGCGTTCTAAAACGGGTGCGACCTCTCGTGTGCTAATAAGAAGTAATATAGCTACCAACCTGCATAAATAACATACTTGATATAGCTACCAACCTGCATGAATAACATAGCATAACATTTGATACTAAACAGTTACAGGGTACGAGGACGTCTCGCCCTCTCTGTATATGCAAGCAAAAGCAATTCTTCAACAGATGAACTTTAAAATTAATGGAGAGGACCAATTTATATACCAGATTACCCCCGTACTCCAATGACAAGACACAATTCTATACTCTGGATAATTGAACCCACTGTCCATTTCATAGTGAATACTGACGCACAGCTAGACAAGGAGCTTTACAGTGCATACCTGAAGAGAAGAAGATGGAAGATTGTTGCTCCCCGAGCCAACGAAGTGTATGGAAATATAATAATAATAATAATAATAATAATAATAATAATAATAATAATAATAATAATAATAATAATAATAATAATAATAATAATAATAATAATTGTATTGTAACGTTTTATGGCCAACATAGGACCACTTCAGTCGATTATACAAAGAAAATGTAGATTTTCTATGCTTAGAATATTTCTTCATCCTTTCAGATACTGACATCCTTTCTTCAGTTGAGAACGCACTACCTTTTGCCCTTTTATTAATTTCGGTTTGTAGTCTCACATGTGAGTCATTGAGAATCTTGTCTGTTTTTTTTTCTTGAGATCATTTAGTGTTATTTGTAGCTCATTAACATCATTCTTAATTTCTGTGATCCTTTTAATCCTGGTGTTGCTATTCCATAACTTTTTCTATTATTTTTCTACTAATTCTAGTTTCTGGTGTTCTAATATGTCCAAAAAATGAGATACGCTTCTTTCTAATTGTGCTCATTACTGGTTCAATTTCCTGATGAACTGTGTTATTTGAAGTTATTCTCCAATGGCCATTTACTTGATACTGTTTAATTATACATGTCCTAATTCGTCTTCTTTCTGTCTTAAGTATATTATCACTTTCAGCTGTATTAGTAGTTGAAATAGTTTCACTTGCATAAGTCACCTCTGGCTGTGTGACTGCTTTATAATGTCTTAAGCTTTCTTTGTTATATGTTTTGGTGACATAATTTGCTTTGTTTAATTTATTCTATTTAGTAACATTGTTTTTCGTTTAGATTAAAAGTTATAATTTCACCTACAGTAAATACTTAAATTTATCAACAGTTTTGGTTTCATGTTCATCAATATTAATTTTATTTTCGAGTGGTGGATCAGTTAACATGATGTCAGATTTTTCCGAAGGAAATTCTAGAATCTATTTTCTGTGTAAGAAAATCTGAACTGCATTACTTGCATATTTCCACATTTCTACAAAAGTCTGATCTTCTCCTTATTATTGGAGTATTTGTAGAAATTTGTAGAGATCTGATTTGATCCTCAGTTTCCTGAATGAAAATGAAAATTTACAGCCTGTTTCCAGTCATTTGACCGGGTCACGAATGGAATGAATGAAGCCTCTATCTAGCGGCGAGGATAGGAATGGTGCCGGCTGCTGAAGCCTGTTGCACTCCTCTGGGGCAATGATTAATGAATGACAGATGAAATGAAGTGATATTGGAGAGTGTTGCTGGAATGAACGATGACAGGGAAAACCGGAATATCTGAAGATAAACCTGTCCCGCCTCTGCTTTGTCCAGCACAAATCTCACATGGAGCGACTGGGGCTTGAACCACGGTACCCAGCGGTGAGAGGCCGGTGCGCTGCCACCTGAGCCTCGGAGGGAACAGTTTGCTGAATATTGTTGGATAACAATGCAAGGTAATCAGCAAACCCCAAACAGTTTTAACTAATTTTTTGTGTAGAACTTCCTATGTTTATGTTTTTAGGATTTTCTTTGAACCATTCTCTCATTACATATTCTAATGTACAGTTAAACAGCAAATGTGACAAACAGTCTCACTGTCTTAAACCAGTTTCAATTATGAATGTATCAGAAATTTGCCTTCTAAACTTAACTTTTGATTTAGTATCAGTTAAAGTAAGTTCAATAAGTTTAATTAGTTTTGGATGGAGTCTGAAATTCCTTTAAATTTTTAATACTGAAGGCCTGTATATGCAGTTATATGCCTCCTTAAAATCTACAAATGTTACTGAAAGAAGCCTGTTGTGTTTCTTGTAATATAACTAATTTGAGAGTAATGACCTGCTCAGCACAACTTCTTCATGGTCTAAATAAAACCTTTCTGGTATCCTCCTATCTCTTCTTCTATTGTTCTTTAATTCTTTCATATAACATACAAAAAAAATCTTATACGTACAGTGTAGGGAGATAAGCCTCAATAATTTTCAGGATCACTCTTTATCACCTTTCTTGTGAAGAGGGTGTATTATAGCTGTCATCCAATGGTCAGGAAATTTTTCTGTGATCCTAATATATTTTTTTAAAAGCCATGTTTAAGGAAATCTGAACTGCATTAATGCATATTTCCACATTTCTACAAAAGTCTGATCTTCTCATGCCTTAAGCTGTAATTTTTCAATTACTTGACTGGGTTTTTTTTTTTTTTTTTTTTTTTTTACTTCTTGGAATGTTGGAGGATCTATATTATTAATTTTGGTTTCTATTGGAGTATTTGTAGAAATTTGTACGAGTTCCTTTGGTTCTGCACAATTCAAAGGTTTGCTGAAAGCTTTTGCCATGATTTCAGCATTTTCACTATTATGTGCTAATTTACCATTTTCATCTTTTAATATTAAAGTAGGAGGATCATATTTTTGTAATTGTCCTCCAAAATTCTTACAATAATCTCTGGAATTTGCTTTATGATAATTGTCCTCTATAGAATTTATTATATCTTTATGCAATTTTCTCTTCGTTCTTCTAATATTTTGTGTGAATTTCTTCCTAACATTTTTGAGGTTGACAGCATTTTCATGTTTTAATGGTTTGAAATTTTAACCATGCCTGGTGTGTCTCTTCATGAAGTTCATCACATTCTAATGTCCATCATGCATGTTCTTTTGGATTTAAGGGAACTAAATTTTCAGCTTGCATTTTTTTTTTTTTTTGAATTGGTACTAATTCTTCCAAATCACCTAAAATTTTATTGTTTGTGCAATTTCCTTATAATTTTCATTATTTTCTTATATGTACAGTGTAGGGAGATAAGCCTCAATAATTTTCAGGATCGCTCTTTATCACCTTTCTTGTGAAGAGGGTGTATTATAGCTGTCGTCCAATGGTCAGGAAATTTTTCTGTGATCCTAATATATTTTTTTTAAAGCCATGTTTAAGGAAACCTGGTGCAGGTCATAATTCCACTTTACTTTATTAGTATTTATTTTCTTCTTCCTTAGTAGTGTGAATTTACTCTAAGTTTAATTTTGACAATGTAATGATCAGAACCAGTATCAATTCCTCTTAACACTTTTACATTATGAATTTCCTTATGAAGAAATGTATCCATACAAACTATGGTCTAATTACCATTCCCCTTTTATCCAATCAGGATGTTTCCAAGGCATACGTTTATTCAATTTTCTTTTAATAATAATAATAATAATAATAATAATAATAATAATAATAATAATAATAATAAGAAGAAGAAGAAGAAGAAGAAGAAGAAGCCAGAACTGAACCTGCCAAGACAATGAGCTTGGGATCATGATTCAGACACTAACTCTGATCACCTGGGGCAGAGTATACACACAAAGAAAAACACACACAAAGATATATAAAAGAAAAAAAGAGGTTTGAGCTTACTGCTTTGAGCAGGAGTGTATTCAGTGCCAACTTCACTATTCTCACTGCTCACACTGCCTTCTTCACTAGTCAGACTGCCTGCCTCTGATGATGTATCACTGGCACCATCACGACCCTGTACTTCTATCTGCATTTGGTATTCTTCAGCATCAAAGAACTCTGAGGCACTCACACAAGATGAACTGTATGACAATGATGCTTGAAGTGGTTTTTGTAACTGAAACAAATTTCATACAAATTATATTTAATTACCAGACATACCTTAACATAGTTGTCGTAGCAAAACTGAAAGTTTGGAAAATGAGAATGAAAGGAATAAGAGAAAAAATTAAAAATACAGAAATTAAAAGATAATTAAGTAGTAAAGGATAAATTCTAAAATAATCTGAAACAACACTTACTCAGAACAAAGGTGGAAAATGTGGAAGTGGAGTGGGACATGTTCAAGAATGCATTTATAAGCTGTGCCGTAACTACTTGGCAAATTTGAAACATGAAATAGATAATTTGTAACTAGAATAAAATATAAATGATGAAATTTGGTGCCACCTGCAAAAGATCAACGAGAATAATTGACTCTGTAGAGCATGAATGAATTCCTTCTCCCAAGGTGACGGTCATCAGGCTGATGAGGCTCCAAACTTGCTTCATTACTTTACTTTTACTATTTAACTCTGAAAATAAATTTGGCTAGCATGCCAGTTTTTCCTTACTCCATCAATAAAAGATTTACCAAAAGTTTCACTACAAGAATTTACTCCCAAAACAAAATAAAACAAAAACCAACAACAATCATTACATGATGAGACAAACTCATTTTGCCGCTTATACATCTTCAATCTACACACCATAAATGTACATAATTTTGAAAGCCATGTTTCAGATTGATGATTTCATATGGTTAAGACGACTGCCCATTCTTAACCTCATTTATATGAACAAAATAGGATCATCACCGTGGAAACAATTTACCATGGGTTATAACTGTATGAGAAAAGAAACAATCTCAGTCACTTCACTGTACTCTGTTAATCAAACCATACGATTTCACAACGTACAAAAGGCTACTACGGAATAGATGAACGACAAATGTCTTATAGCAATTGAGGCTTTCACGGCCGGCATTACGAATCATTTCAGTGTTTTCTTGGGCTTGTAGGCCACGGTCCAGGAGCACGTGATTGTCCCGATGTTTCATCGAAGACTGCGTTCGGCATGCCATGTCAAATCAATCAAAGAATGATCAGTTCTGTGCACAACCACATCAGCTCCAGATTACACATGTAAACCACCACACACAATGTAGCAATAATCAGTTCTGTGCACAAAACACATTAGCTCCAGATTACACACACAAACCACCACACACACTGTGCATTATCTCAGAGAAGAATAAACCAGAGTATGATCGACATATGAACAATGTAACGTCTTGCACAGAATGCGCACCGGTAATGAACTTGTAATAATCTCGTAATACTCTCATAACGACTCCGTAATACACTCGTAGTCTGCTCCGTAATGGTACAGTAATGACTCCACAATCAAGGTTCTTCAACACTACTAACTCCATAATGGATAATGACCTTGTTGCACATGCGTACACATATATATAGGCTTGCTCCACATGGCTGACACGTCTGCAAAAGTCAACTGGAAGCAGCACACTAACTGAAATATCTTCAAACGTCTCCCAGTCAAAGCAATCTCATTCAAAATCAGAGTTTCTGAATTGGTTACTGAGTGGCTGATATGAAAATTAGTGATCTCTAGTGTTCATCCACATTGATGAATAATTATCTTCAGCCTATACTTCCTGGCTGTACCTTGGGTTTCCAAGCCACATGTTGCAACACTTTCAACCGACTTCAACGTCTTTACCGATACAGTCACTGTTTCCCAGCACAATCTTCACTGCTAGGCCACGTGTACAGACTCTTACCCAAATTAAAAATTACATAAATATAAGGATGGACATGTTCAAAATTCCCTAACTACAAATATTTCTTATAATAATATGTTCTGATATCTTAATTTAACAAACTCACATGATCTCCACTACTATATATTACAAATTATTTTACTGATATTTCCTAACCTAAAATCAGGAGATCGTCATTTAGAGACATTTTCTAACTTAAAATCAGGAGATCGTCATTTAGAGACATTTTCTAACTTAAAATCGGGGATTGTACTTGTGTACGGTTACAGTGCAGAGAGCGCATGTGGTAGTACATTGGCAAGCATCAAGGGTAAGGAGATCCCATGATGGAATGAGAGGATAAAGAATGACAAGCATTGAACACAGATTGAGAAGACAGCAGAAGAAAAAGTAGGAAAGAATTTACATGTAAGTTGGAAGAGGATGCATATAATAGTAAAAGTAATGTTGCTCTGAGCAGGTGTATATTCAGTGCCAACTTCATTCATAGTTCACGGCATCAGGAATAGTGGAAGCGTATGCTCTTTGTTGACAAGCTCATCATAAGCTTACACCCATACAACATGAGTACGAGGGTCTGGAGACGATCCGGTGAAAGATGGAACGAGTACATGTCACAGTACCTCAAAGATGTTTACAATATACACTATAGGCTAATATCTACGACACATTATGACAATAAGTCCAGATCAGGTTTCACATTTGTCTCACAGGAGTCATTTGTCATGTCGGTCAGTTTTTTTGATGTTGCAGCAATACATATATAGTGACAATGGGATAGGGAAGGGCTAGGACTGAAAGGTAATGATCATGCCCATAATTAAGGTATAACTGCCTGGTATAAAAATGGGAGACCACAGACATCCATCTTGGGGGTTGCCCACAGTGAGGTTCGAACTCACTATCTCCTGAATTTAAGCTGACAACCAAAGTGGATAGTTTACCACATCACCATCTGTAAGGTCAGTGGTGTATAGACAAAACATGTAGGACTGAGATAAACATGGCAAGAGTACCCATTTCTGCTAATGACCACATTTGAATTGTGACACTGCTACAAGAAGGATGGCAACAAGTGGACGGCACAGCCCATGCTGGAGCAAATCAGATTATACCTCCAGAGTTTGGTAAATGTTCAGGGAGACAAAAACAGTTGCCAACCAACAACAGTTGCCCATGCAAAACATCCTGCAGGGAGGATCGGCATTTGTTGCTTTCAGCATGCCGCAGGCCCATTGTACACCCACCTCAGTTCGCCAAAATCTTTGGAAGGCCACTGGAGTGAATGTGAAAGATCAGACAGTGTGAAATCAGCTGCTTGATGAAAGATGTGCCAAAATCTCCTCTTAAACTACACAATAGGGCAGCTTGTGTGAGGTAGGCAACAACTTATAGCTCACGGCATCAGGAATAGTGGAAGCGCATGTCCTTCCTGACGAGTTCACCATATGCTTACACACATACAATATGAGCATGAGAGTCTGGAGATGATGTGGTGAATGGAATGAGCCCTTCATCATGGAGTGCATTCAGCAAAAAAAAGATTGTGTCATGGCTTGGGGTGGGATCATGTTTGGTCAATGGTCATTTCCAGTGTAACATGACTGGTCTGGTATACAGACACATCCTCCAATCTGAAGTTACAGGATTTGCTGCTACTGTGGGCAAAGGCTTTACATTAGTGGATGATAATACTCGTCCCATTAAACTAGATTGGTTAATCAGTTCTGAGTCGTACAATATAAGTGAAGGTTGTGGCCAGCGTATTCTGCAGACATGAATTGTGTTCAACATGCATGGCATGAACTGAAGAGAGCAACTGCCCACTGTACTACTTCTGCTAACATTCAGCAACTGACTAAAGCTGCTATCCTAGAGTAGGATAATATGCCTGTTCATGTTCAAGCATACCCCAGAGCCAGAGATGGCTATACAATAGCCAATAATTTTGTGCTCAAAATCCCACATTAGAACTTTGTGCTTTTGTGGAGTTACTGTCAATTTTACATAGCTGACTGGATGTTGTTTTTCTTTGTATATGCTCTTTGTAATATATTTATGTACATACATAAAAAATAAAAAGTGCACTAAAACCAGAATATGCATAACTTTCTCTCCTGCAAACCATATAACCTTGTCATGGTGGGAACGCTTGTGCGCCCCAATGAAACAGATAGACGAGCTGCAGGTGCAACCATATCAGATGGGTATTTGTTGAGAGACCAGAACAATGAATGATTTATCGATATGGGGGTAGCAACCTTTTGGAAGTTGGAAAGGCGGTAGTCTGAATGACTGACTGATATGGCCGTGTAATAATACTTAAAATGGCTTAGCTGTGTTGATACTGCTACATGGTTGAAAACAACGGGAAACTACAGCCATAATTAACTCGTGAGGATATGCATCTCTCTCTCTCTCTCTCTCTCTCTCTCTCTCTCTCTCTGTGTGTGTGTGTGTGTATGAATGATGTACTGATGATGGCTTCCTCCCAGCTAAAATATTCCGGAGGTAAAATAGTCCCCCATTTGGATCTCTGGGTGGGGACTACACGAGAGGAGGGAGGACAATCATCAGGAAGATGGATACCGACACTCTGCGAGTTGGAGTATGGAATGTTAGAAGTTTGAATTGTTGTGGTAGGTTAGGGAAACTGAAAAGGGAGATGGATAGACTAAAGTTAAATGTAGTTGGTATAAGTGAAGTATGCTGGCAGGAGTTTTGGTCAGGCAACTCAGAATTATCAACACAAAATCAAATAGGAGAAATGAAGGAGATGGCTTAATAATGAATAAGAAAATAGGGCAGCAGGTAAGCTACTACGACCAGCATAGTGAAAGGATTATTGTTGTCAAGATAAGACACCAAACCAATGCCCACCACAATAGTGAAAGACTATATGCCTACTAGTTCAACGGATGATGAAGAAATCAAAAGAATATATGAAGAGATAGAAGATTTAATACAATATGTAAAAGGCAACGAGAATCTAATTGTGATGGGAGACTGGAATGCAGTGGTAGGCCATGGAAGAGAAGGTAATACAGTACGAGAATTCAGACTGGGACAAAGGAATGAAAGAGGAAGTCAGCTACTTGAATTCTGCAATGATTGTAATTTAGTCCTTGCTAATACTTGGTTTAAACACTACAAATGACAGCTATATACATGGATGAGACCTGGAGACAATGAAAGCAGGTATCAAATAGATTTCATTATCATTAGGCAGAGTTTCAGAAACCAGGTGCTGGATTACAAGACTTTCCCAGAAGCAGACATGGATTATGACTACAACTGTCCGAAGTTAAAGAAATTGAAGAAAGGAAGCAATACAGGAGATGGGATCTAGACAAGATGAAAGAAAAGAATGTGAGGAATTATTTCAAGGAACATGTTGCACAACAACTAAATGAAAAGGCTGAAGGACATACTATAGAGGAAGAATTGACAGTCGTTAAGAATGACGTCAGAAGGACGAAAGGAAAGATTAACTAAGAATCAATGAATAACTTAGGAGATACTAGACCTGACTGATGAATGACAAAAGAGAATGCAAAAAGAAAAGAGGGAGAATACAGACGAATGAAGAATGAAGTGGATTGAAAGTGCAGGACAGCTAAGGAAGAATGGCTGAAAGAGAAGTACAAGGATGTTGAATGGTGTCAAAGAAACCTTTGGAGAAAGGAAAACTAGGTGTATGAACATCAAGAGCTCAGATAGAAAACCACTTCCAGGGAAAGAAGACAAGGCAGAAGGATGGTATGAACATATCCAACAGTTGTATCAAAGTGAAGACATAGACGATAAGGTTCTGGAACAATAAGAGGCTGTTGATTCTAATGAAATGGGAAACCCAATTTTGAGGTCAGAATTAGACAGAGCTTTGAGAGACCTAAGCAGGAACAAGGCACCTGGAATCGATTACATTTCCTCTGAATTACTGACTGCCGTAGGAGAAACCAACATGGCGAGGTTATTCCATTTAGCGTGTAAGATGTATGATACAGGAGAAGTGTCATTCAATTTTCGGCAGAATATTGTTATACCTATTCCCAAGAAAGCTGGTGCTGACAAGTGTGAAAACTACCACACCATTAGTTTAGTATCTCATGCCTGCAAAATTTTAACACGTATTATATACAGAAGAATGGAAAAATAAGTTGAACCTGAGTTGGGAGAAGATCAATTTGGCTTCAGAAGAAATGTAGGAACACGTGAAGCAATCCTGACTTTACGTCTGATCTTAGAGGATCGAATCAAGAAGGACAAGCCCACGTACATGGCATTTGTAAATCTAGAAAAGGCATTCGATAATGTTGACTGGACGAAGCTATTTACGATTCTGAAGGTGATTGGGGTCAGATACCGAGAACGAAGAATTATCTACAATATGTATAAAAATCAGTCTGCAGTGATAAGAATCGAGGGCTTTGAAAAGAAGTAGCAATCCAAAAAGGAGTGAGGCAAGGCTGCAGCTTGTTCCCCCCCCCCCCCTCCTTTTCAATGTTTACATAGAACAGGCAGTAAAGGAAATCAAAGAGGAATTTGGAAAAGGAATCACAATTTAAGGAGAGGAAATCAAAAGCTTGAAATTTGCTGATGATGTTATTTTATCTGAGACTGCAGAAGATCTTGAGAAACTGCTGAATGGTATGGACGAAGTCTTGGGTAAGGAGTACAAGATGAAAATAAATAAGTCCAAAACAAAAGTAATGGAGTGCAGTCGAACGAAGGCAGGCGATGCAGGAAATATTAGATTAGGAAATGATGTCTTAAAGGAAGTAGATGAATACTGTTACTTGGGTAGTCAAATAACTAACGATGGCAGAAGTAAGGAGGACATAAAATGCAGACTAGCACAAGCAAGGAAGAGCTTTCTTAAGAAAAGAAATTTGCTCACTTCAAACATTGATATAGGAATTAGAAAGATGTTTTTGAAGACTTTCGTGTGGAGCGTGGCATTGTATGGAAGTGAAACATGGACGATAACTAGCTCAGAAAGAAAGAGAATAGAAGCTTTAGAAATATGGTGTTACAGAAGAATGCTGAAGGTGAGATGGATAAATCGAATCACGAATGAAGAGATACTGAATCAAATAGGTGAGAGGAGATCGATTTGGCTAAATTTGACAAGAAGAAGAGATAGAATGATAGGACACATCTTAAGACACCCAGGACTTGTGCAGTTGGTTTTTGAAGGAAGTGTAGGTGGTAAGAACGGTAGGGGTAGACCAAGGTATGAATATGACAAGCAGATTAGAGCAGATGTAGGATGCAATAGTTACGTAGAAATGAAAAGGTT
The DNA here is from genome assembly GCF_040414725.1 of Anabrus simplex. Taxonomy (NCBI): domain Eukaryota; kingdom Metazoa; phylum Arthropoda; class Insecta; order Orthoptera; family Tettigoniidae; genus Anabrus; species Anabrus simplex. The sequence goes on from NC_090267.1 coordinate 292,054,333, forward strand.
AGCACATGATAGGATGGCATGGTGGGCTGCATCAAACCAGTCTATGGACTGATGACTCGAACAACAACAGTGTATTGAATTGGCGGGTCTTTAACAACTGTATTTGTTTAGTGACATCAATACAGAACCAATATGAAACTTTTAGTATGTAACATCTTAGATCCATTCGGAATACAAATGTACTGAAGATTAGGAATGAAATTTACATATTTTTTCTGTTATAGTCACAAAATTTCCTTTCATTTCTGCATCAGACAAGTAATACTTATATGAATATTAAACATAATTCATGGGACCGGGAACATTTTCCGATATGGACAGTTTTCTGGTTCATAAAAGTCCACTGAAGGAAGGTTTTACTGTATTTATTTTTCAATATTTATTATTTGTTCAAGGCATAGGAAGACTGACTTTTAATCAAATAATAAAGTATATTTGGTTGATGACACAAAACAGAAATTTCACATCTTTGGTTACAACATTAAGGAAATGACAAGTACGTAATAAAAACATGGACTTTTTTAACCCCCCACCATTGATCCATCCAGGGTTAATTAAATCATCTTATTCTAGTTCAGAAATCCACTCAAATTATTCCCATTCCAGTTAACTGCCCCATATTCCTACATGGATACCTTACCTGTTATCTCTTTCAAACCTTCAAGTCTATATCTAATCTGTAAACAGAACTCATCCATTAGCATTACACTAATCCAACTCTCGATCAACAAAATAAGACAGCCCTATACCTGATTATCAAGGAACACCTGATTACTGTGCTGATTGACAGCCAGACTAATACTTACACCATGCAGCAGCTCCAGTTAAGACTGTACCTATGAGTGTCTACTCATTACTGGGAATATAGTGTAACCATTATACTTAACTTGAATACCTTACTCTGGCTTCGGATGTACTGATTGCGAGGTAGTTTCGAAACACAGGCTCTCTCTCTCAACATGGATAACTATCCTTCATTTCTTAAAGAATTAGCTGTATCAAACTGATTTTACATATTTCTAGACATTAACACTTGATTTTTAAGTACCACTCACCACTTCTGAAGCAGGGCCTACAGATGACAGATCACTGAGGTCAGCTATTTCATGTACTCGTGATAATCGTGAGCGCAAGTCTGTATTCTGCTGCAAGGCTTGGTTGAGAGAGTTACGAAGAGTGGCGATCATATTGCTTGCTGCTGTGCCACCAGCACTGAGGAAAACATTGCCATCAGACTCCAAAGCAGTCTTAAGCCGGTCCCGTTCGGTGGACAGAGTGTACAGGGCTGACTTGAGACTGCTGTGGACTGTAAGAACAAAAAATCATATCACCAATGCAGCCATGGCATGAAAATAGTAAGTTGATTTCAGGCTACTCGATGCATACTCCAAAACTTGGAATAACACTCTGCAATAATTCTGTAATAGGTGATCTGCAATAAAATAAAGTTACTGAATTAGAAATAGCATTTCTTTTTGCAAATCAAGTGAGGTTTCTCTTAAATTACCTTTTATGTCTACTTCCATCTTCATATAGACATACCCCTGTATCACTTTTACCTAACAACTGCATTTTTCCAAGTTTAGAGACGACAACATTTAAGAACTAGCAACAGATGAAAAATTACTAACAGGGGTGAGGAAACTTGGTCATGCACTTACGGAAAAGAAAAAAATTCACAACAACAACAGCCACCTACCACTCAAATAAATGTAATACATGAAACATAACTCTTACCAACTACATCCCCACTTTCTACAGCATCCTCAGTACAATCAGCATCTGCACCAGATATGTTTAGGGCTGTCACATGGGTGGCAGAATCCCTATAAATTGTTTACCTAGTCTTTACTTAAATGATTTCAAAGGAGTGAGAAATTTATCAAACATCTTCCTCAGTAAATTATTCTAATACCAATTCCTCTACCTACAAATGAATCTTTGCCCCAATTTGTCCTCTTGAATTCCAACTTATCTTCATATATGATCTTTCCTACTTTTAAAAACTCAGCTGGAACTTATTTGTCTACTGATGTCATCCCACGCCATTTCTCCACTGACAGTTGTAGCAGTTTTGAAACACTACTCATTTGCCAGAAATCACCTAGAACAAATCATCCTGCTTTCTTCTGGAACTTTTCCAGTTCTCAAATCAAGTAATCTTGATGAAGGTCCCATACACTGAAACCATACACTAATTTGGATCTTACCTGTGACTTTTATGCCCTCTCGTTTACATCCTTACTACAACCCCTAAATACTCTCATAAATACAAAAAAAAAAAAAAGATCTCTAATCTTTATTTACAACCTCGTTAATGTGATTACCCCCACAAAGATCTGAACTAGTACACATCAGTCTCTTGCCCCACAATGTGATCACAACCTTACTAATAAATTATAACACTAACTTTTAATGCAGAAATACACTGCAGTAACTCTCACAAAATTATTATTATTATTATTATTATTATTATTATTATTATTATTATTATTATGAACATGAATCGTAAGCGGCCCTAGACCCAAGCGACATCTACGGGCTTCTAGACTCCCCAATACATTTGCCTGATTAATACAATATTAAGGGATACAATTAAAAAAAACTGATTGGGCACCAATGTATTCGATAATACACAACATAAAGGTAGCATGAGACTAATACATCTACCAGGGTGCGTCATAGGCTGACAATATCCTGAACTTGCTTAGCTAACCTGAGGACCTGTTGACCTGAAACGGTACAAGTTTACTGGATGGTACAGCTGCCCCTATTCACTCAGTTGTATGCAACCCACAGATTATAGCCTGACCTAAAAAATACTGACCCTGGCTACTCACAACAATTTCTGGTCTTACTACGCTTCCTATAATTAGTTTATTAATGTCAATCAAATCAGCATTCATGATAAAATACCGAATGATTGAAAAAATCATGAAAATTCTGTATCACAGAGACGTCATATACAGAGAATATGATGGCTGAATGGACATAACAGCGGTAAATGACAGTAGCTCTTAAAAGAGCTATTTGCAATAAACTAAGCTATTACCAACAAAGGTGCAATGGGCTCATGTACAGCCCTTCGATTAATGGAGCAAATGTTCAAAATGACCACCTAATTCGTTAATGCAAGTCCGAGCATGGTGGAGGAGATACTTTCCTACTTGCTGCAACATATGTTGCGGAACCTGCCTGTAGGTTTCAGTGATGAGCTGTTGTAAACGATCAGGCTCTCTGGCTGCTGTTTAAAGAATCTTTCCTTTAAATATCCCCAGAGGAAAAAAATCTAGTAGAGTAAGGTCAAGTGATCTAGCTGGCCATGTGACAGGGCACCCTCATCTTATCCATTGTCCAGGATATGTCCTATGCAAGTGGTTCCATACTGCCAATGACCAGTGTGGAGTGGAGGAGCTCCATCCTGCTGGAACCACATCCTTAACCGTATCATAAGGGACACATCCTCCAATAAGAGAGGGAGGTATTCACAAAGAAACTGTACATAGTGTCATCCCGTGAGGTTTCCTTTGAAGAAATATGGTCCAATTATCTTGTCACTTATTATCCCGCACCACATGTTGATGCCCCGTTGTACCTGAAATCGAGCTTCCCTTATCCAGCCAGGAATTTCAACGCTCCAGTAATGGAAGTTGCGACGATTAACAGTTCCATTGTTGTGAAATCTGGATTCGTCACTAAAGAGAATGTCCGTTAAGAAATCTGCATCGGTTTCAACTCTTTGCAATATCCATTGTGAAAATTCTATCTGTTTTCTGAAAGTCATCTCCGAGAAGTTCCTGATGTAACTGTTGATGGTAGGAGTGGAATTTATGGCAGTGAAATATGCGCAGCAGAGATACATAACTGATGTTCAGTTAATATCCAATGCCCTGTGAGCTTGTAGGTGGGTTGTATGCAATTGAATTTTGAATAGCTTCTTTGTTATTTCCAAACATCACTGGGGCATCCCGAACGGGAAGGGGGGGGGGGGGGGGTAAAGTATGAAATTACCCCGTAGCACGCATCCGTCTTTGAACATGTCGAAAAGTATCTGCAGTTGGCAGCCTTTGTCCAGGAAACCGTTCTTGATACAGGCGTCTGGCTTCCTGTGAATTCTGCCTTGCTTCCCCATAAAGTAGTACCATATTTGCATAATCATACATAGTGTTTGCTTTTGTGCTAACTGTACAGTAGGGGTTTGCACTCTGCTGCAAATATTACGATGTGCTTCTTCATGTGTCCTATGTTTGAAGTACAGATCGCTGTTAGTCTTTTTTGAGTCGAACATGCGCAGTTGCTTGGCTGAATGGGTGTGTCATAATGTTAACAATAAGTACAGCGCGCTGCATTCGTTGTAGTAGTTTGCCAAATGAAAGTCGCTTATTATTATTATTCCTTTGCTACGTATGCTTTTTTTGGAACAGCGTAAAATGACTTGAGACTTCAATCAATCAATCAATCAATCAATCAATACTGATCTGCATTTAGGGCAGTCGCCCAGGTGGCAGATTCCCTATCTGCTGTTTTTCTAGTGCTTTCTTAAATGATTTCAAAGAAATTGGAAATTTACTGAACATCTCCCTAACTCCCCTACAGGATGAAAATGTTTGTTCTGTAAAGTAGACTGGCAAGATGAGCTCAACATTTCAGAAAGTTGAGGAGCATTTTAAAAACCTATCCAGCAAACTTTACCTTTTTGTCCTCAGCTCTTTGGCTGGGCCTTACAAAAATTAAAATAACTGAAAAAATGGCTTATCTTGTTTTCCCCTGGGATGAGTGAAATAATGACTTAAGGAAAAAGAAAGAAAAAAAAATACATGAAACTCACCCTGATTCATATGTGTCTTTTGACAACGGAAGCTTACACTGCACTGAATGCAGTGTGAGAGCAGTGGGTGACAACAAGAGTGAGGGTTAAGGGATGGGTGAGTAAGGAGGAGCAGGAGGGGAATGGAGGAGTGGTGGAACGTTGGTAGGGGAGTTGGAATTTGTATTCTTTCTAGGTTTGTACAAAGGGCACTAGGAAAGTTTTGCAATACACAAAAACAGTTGGCTGGACACCCCTGTTATGGTGAGGGATGAAAAGAGAGATGAAAACCCATGAAGAAGACAGCAAGACGCGACCTTCACACCAGTTGTTGCCAAGCAGTGGGACTGAAAGGAAGTTAAGATGTCAGTGTGGTCTAAAGGTGAATATCGCACAGTTATACGCTACAATTTTGCTCGAGGATTAACTGTTTACCAGTGCCTGGAGGAAATGACTCCTGTGCTGGGGAAAGACTGTCCACATTGGACAACAATTTTCTGCTGGTACAAAGAGTTCCAGGGGAAAAATTTGGGGTTGAAGACGATTCTCATTCTGGGCGACCATTTGACCACCCAACCTCGGATAACACCAAACTGACAAACAGCAATTGGAGGGACATACAAGATAAACTAAGCAACAACTTTTAAATATGATCGTCAATTTACGTCCCTTTCAGTCATGCCTTATTAAATCTATTATTTCAGCGTACGGTCACTGATGTCAACAAGAGCGTATTTATTCAACAGCATTCGCCAAGGTCAAATGACAACAAGCATTTAAATTTCTTGAAGACCAACATTCATCATGTCACAAGTTCAATCATCAAATTGACAAGATATTTGAATCTTTATAGACTCTTATCCACAAGGGATAAATAACTTTTTTACCAGATCTCATAGCCAAGAAAATCTTCAAATTTAGCTCTTAAAATTGATTTTCACATCTTTCTAAGATTTTAGACATGCTACTTGTTTTAAATATTTTAGTACTCATTCTTCCACAATTTTAATGTATCTTTCCTATTAAGCACATGCAAATAAGCCATGTATCCAATGATTCTGTATTTTATGGTATTCTAATAGAGTAAATTTTAAGTTTGTGAAAAGTGGTCTAATAGTTCTTAAGTCATTATTTATGAACATAACCATTCTTCGAGATTCAGATTTGGCTGATGATGCTCTGTAAGGGAGCGAAACATGTCCCACATATAACTTTTTAACTAATGAAGATATTTTAAATGTGACAACATTATAATATATTGAACAAGTGGATCATAATAAAACTTTGTTATTGTAAATCAACAATTTCAATACGGATTAAAACATGAGATTAGTTACTTGCAATAAGTGGTATGTTCCGAGCTGTCAGCGAAGAGATGGTGTGGAATGACACTAGTGGACGAATAAGTTTGAGTGGCGCATTTAAAAGTAGAAAAGATCACAATATGAAGATAAAGTTGGAATTCAAGAGGACAAACTGGGGCTAGTCATCCAGTCAGCAGTGATAGTACAAATCAGGAGTGGACCACACTTCAGAAGGTCATCAATGAGTCAGCTGAGGAAACAATTGGTTTTGTGAGGAAAAAAAGACAAGACTGGTGAGACAAAACTAATGAAGAAATTCAGTGTGTGATCAATGCCAAACGAGAAGCCCATCTATCCTTCCTTCAAGATCCATCTTCCAATGTGAAGAAATCACATTTCTTGGAAAGGAAAATGTCAGGCACAAATTAGGGAAATCAAGAGTAACGGGTGGCAACAAAAAGCTGAAGACCTGCAAAGACTATCTGATGCCCATAACCTGCAAAACCTCTATGCTGGCATAAAGGAGATATATGGTCCAATTCAATCTTCATCGGAGACATTAAAGACTGCTGACAACTCCATCATTTTAACTGATAATGGACAAATTTTAGAGCGTTGGAAGGAACATTTTTCTGCACTTCAAAACTGTGCTTCCAATGTCGCTGAGGACTTTCTTCATAATGTCCCTCAGCAGCCCCAAAAACCATGGATGGCAGTTCCACCCACATACAGAGACTTCACCAAAGTACTCAATCAACTAAAACCAAGAAAGGGTCCTGTTCCTGATAACATCCCTCTGGAACTGATACAACATGGAGGTATACCCTTGAAGACCAGACTTTTCACACTCATCCTCCTGATTTGGGAAACTCAAGAAGTAACTTAAAGAATGCTACCATCATCACTATCTTCAAGAAAGGCGATCACAGCGTATGTGGGGACTACCGTGGTATATCGCTTTTGTCAATTACAGGTAAAATTCTAGCAAGAACTTTCTCCAAGTTATCTCAGAGAGAATTTTGCCCGAGTCTAAATGTGGTAATTAATTAATGTAATTTATGTATTTATGTAATTAATGTAATTTAAGAACCAATTTTTAATGTATATTACTGAACTTACTACCATCAATTTACACAAATGTATGTATATCTCATTCCACATTGTACAACCCAAATTAGATAGTGATAACATGAAAAATAGCATGTAATTTCATGGATGATGTATATTAGTTAACTACTTACCTTCACACTGTATGCTGGAAAACTTAGGATTGACACATACAATAGCTCAAATGTACCAAGACACACATACCAACATTTACGACCAGTTGGACTTATTTTAAGTTTTAATCATTATATGTGATGTTTTTGTAAAATATATCTTTTATGCATGTCAACTGAAGATGACCCCCTAGGGGCCGAAACCGGTCTTGACCATATTTACTAACTGAATGTGTATAAATTTTGTATTGATAAGGTGGTGACTTATATTTATATTGTTTTTGTAAATCTAAATGTGGTTTCCGAACTTCCAGAGGCACAACAGATATGATCTTCTGTGCTAGAGAACTCCAGGAAAAATGTAGAGAGCAACAGCAGCCTCTGTATTTAGTTTTCTATGATATGGAAAAAGTCTTTGATTCAGTACCAAGATCTGGTATGTGGAAAGTATTTTGGATGTCCTGAACATTACGTGAAATTGGTTCAAGCCCTTCATGACGGCATGTCTGGACAGGTACTTCATGGTAACTCATTATCAGATTCGTTCCCGATCACCCATGGATTGAAACAAAGCTGTGTGCTTGGTCCTACATTCTTTGCATTGTACATGGCTGCAATGCTGCATGAATCATCTGCAAACAACTTAGGCATGGAGATTAAGTTTCGTTTTGATGTAGGTCTATTCAATCTGGCAAGACTTCGCTCACAAAGATGTAATCTGGTTACCAGGGTGACAGAAGTGCAGTACGCTGGTGACATCACATCTCCTGCTCTAACACCTGCAGAACTACAACAGTCAGTCAACTGCTTTACAGCTGCACGTGATCGATTTGGTCTTGCCATTAATGCAAAAAACACAAAGGTATTTGCACAACCTGCCCCAGGATTGACTCTTCCTGAATTCAGTATCTCCATCTTAGACACAACATTGGAGCAGGTTGATTACTTTTCATATTTTGGTAGCATCTTGTCTAAACGGTGTACCTGCGAACAAGATGTTGACAAAAGAATCAGGAACACGAGTGAAGTTTAAGGAAGCGGAGATTGTTATCAGTGGAATACTGTGTAGGAGGGATACTGACTGAAAGGTGATTGGGGATTTAAATGAGACTATGGAGTGGGTATGTGGGAAACTGGGAGCGAGATTTCTAGATCCTAATGGGTGGGTAAGAGTTAAGGATCTGCGTTCAGATGGCCTTCACTTAAACTGCAGGGGTACAAGTAAGTTAGGAAATTTGTTTAGAAGGGCTATAGGGAGGTACATTCAGGGAAATGGGGTGGCCTAGGGAGCAGTGATACGGGATCACAGAACTGGAAATCAAGTAGGGATGACATAAAAATGTCAATGCTCAAGTGTAGAAGTATTGTAAAGAAAGGAATAGAATTGAGTAATTTAATAGATATATACTTACTGGATATTGTAATAAGAGTTGAATCATGGCTGAGAAATGATATAAGGGATCCAGAAATTTTCTCACGGAAATGGAGTGTGTCACATTCAATTTGCAAAGTATACATTTATTGAATATTGAATTTTCATGACGGCATTGTAATCGAAACAGACTTTCAATGTATTAGGTCGTGTTACGTACATGTTGTACGTGTTGAAGAGATGTTAAGTACAGATCCTTTCAAACAGAACAAAGATGGCCTAGGCCACCATAGCTCAATTGGTAGAGCAACCGACGCGAAATCGGGAGGTTGTGGGTTCGGATCCCACTGGTGTCCGGCTGGCCATTTTTGCTCTGTACTTAACATCTCTTCAACACGTACGACATGTACATAACACAGCCTAATACGTTGAAAGTCTGTTTCGATTATACATTTATTATTCACCTATTCAATACCTACAATACCACGTTTTGTGGTTACATAATCATAAAAGATTAAAAGTTGTGAACATGTTTCGCCCTTCTTATTGGACATCATCAGCACTTTAGTTAATGTAGTAGCCAACCAGGCAAAATACCAAATGAACAAATTTCTTAATCCTAAAACAAAAATATGTAAACATGAAATTGATCCCGAAATTCTTAAAACCAACACAAAGAAAGAATTTAAACAATGCAACCGCACATAGAGTTCAAAACAGAGTAAATGACATCTGGTTGAAGAATGAAATCAAAATAAAGTACCAAAAGAAAGCCCAATTGAACCTTCAGTTATATAGAACACATTTAATAGTAGCTCAAGAACTAGTCTCATTAGAATGGAAATCATTCCAACAACATGTAGACAACAAACTAATGCAGCTAATGGACAAAAAACAGGTAACACTCAACAAAAAACTAACGCAACTAAGATTAACCCAAACACAACAATCTAAGCTAAACACGGACAAACAAACAACAAACCCATCGCATACCAACACTCCTACAGTAACAAATTTGACAAATATACAGTTTTCAAATGAAGAGATAGAGCTTTTACACAAAGGTCCCAAACATAATTGGCCTAACAAGAATAAAGAGGTCGATATTATAAACACAATAGCCGAAATAGAAACCAACATTTCCAAACTACCTTGTGAAGTACAAAACGATATAAGAACAGATTTAAAGAAAAAACTTCCAAGGTTAGCAGAAGACTTGAACAATAAATTTGACCCTGAACAACATACATTAATACAGAACATGAAAACCAAAATAGATAATAACAACATCATTGTAACCAAAGCTGACAAAGGAGGCTCAATAGTTCTATTAGATAAAGATACATATATTCAAAAAACAGAAGATTTTCTTAATAGTAATAACTACACAATAGTTAATAAGGACCCGATAGCAAGAATACAACGTAACCTAAAGACATTACTAAAAAAATCAACATTTCTTTTTAATGATCAGGAACAACAAAGGCTCACAAACATTAATCCCTGCCTTCCTGTAGCAAGAGCTCTTCCTAAAATACACAAGAAGGATATCCCAATACGTCCCATCATTGACTGCCGTAACAGTCCAACCTATAAAATTTAGAAATACATTCATAGCTTCCTCAAAAGACACTACACATTTAATAACAAGCAGCCCTTAAAGAATTCAAGTGTTTTTTGCAAGACAGTTAACAATTTCAACCTACAACCCCATCACACAATGTGCTCCTTTGACGTAGTTAACATGTATTCAAACATCCCGACGAAAGACGCTATTAATATTATCTATAACAACATCTGTAAACATAATAGCCTCAGTAAAATGGAGATCGACGAATTCACGACAATATTAAAGTTTACATTAGATAACAACTATTACACTTTTAATAAAAAATCTATAAACAGAACGGCCTAGCAATGGGAGTCCCAATTTCGGGCATCCTAGCTGATATCTACATGGATACGATAGAGCACACAACAATCAAAACCAACATTAAAGGAATTTGTTTGTGGTTGAGGTATGTGGATGACACGTTTGTAGTAATTGATAAGAATGTCACCAACGGCAACGAAATATTAGAAAACTTAAACATCAACCCTAACATAAATTTTACAAAAGAAGATGAGGTTAAAGGCTCCTTAAACTTCTTAGATATAAAGGTCACCCGAACCAGTAACTCCTTTGAGTATCAGTATCACAGAAAACCTACACATTCGTCAGTAACCATAAATAATTCTTCAGTACACCCTGGATCACAGAAACAGGCATCTTTTTACAGCCTGATATACCAATCTTTAAGAATTCCATTATCCCCTATAAACTTAAAAACTGAACTAAATTACATAAGGAATCTTGCCAAAATTAATAGATACAAGATCGAAATGGTAAACCACCTAATACATAAGATTAGTAACAAGTTGTCCACAAACCTTGTACCAGACAAACCCACCAGAAATAAATACGCCATTTTTACTTATAGTAATCCAACTATCCACCAAATGACTTAATACCTTCAACAAATATAACATAAACATAACTTTCAGAACAACCAACACAACACAAAACATATTTTTCAATAATAATAATAATAATAATAATAATAATAATAATAATAATAATAATAATAATAATAATAATAATAATAACAACAGTCAATATTCAGGCTCAGGAGTGTACAGGTTAACATGTTCACAGTGTGGATTTTCATACGTTGGTCAGACTGGACGAAGTTTCCTTGTAAGATACATGGAACATTTCAGTGCTGATAAACACAACAAATATTCTACTATGAGTACACATATGAAGGAAACAGGTCACTATTTCACTTCAATAGAAAAGGATCTTACTATAATCAGGATTACTAATAAGGGTAAACTGCTAAATGAATTAGAGAATATTTATATTTTTCTAGACAAAACATTTACCGGTAATAAAGATCGCAACCTTAACGACGACACAGAGGTTAAGAGTTCTTTATATACATGAACACCCAAGTTATTAAAAACAGTCATTCCAAAGCAAAATAAGATCCCACGAACACTTAAAATTGTCAATACAACAACCCCACTTATCCCCCCGACTACTAAGCCTACATCTGCCCCTTCAAATAGTCCCCCTCCCACACTGATACCGACACGTAATACTCCACCCAGTTCTACCCTCCCTCAACTCGCCCCCCTCCCTCCGTCACACCCATACAACACGCGAAGTAGGAACTCCAGTCAGACCAATGCTGCTAACAAAACAAGACAGATACTCACACGGCATTTGAGTAAGTATCCAATTTTACGCAATCCCAACATTGTACAATCACATACGTTTTAAACACACACATCAAATACGTCTTTTTATTCTTTTGCAGTTTAACAACATTCTATTCCGTTGAGATTCCTACAACATCTGGAAGACTACACTTATATGTGAAAATCAACACAACTTCCAAACAGAGATAAATCTTCAACTTATACTCCATTTCAACGATTACTCCAGAGTGTATCTTAAATCAATTCAACTCAATGAAGAAACACCATTTGTTTCTTCTTAACCTAAATTCAACAACTGTATAATTTAAAACAAAATTCCACCTCTGATCTACTTAACAGCGACCGCGGCATATATTACTGACTTTTACTAAGAAAAGGATCCATTTCAGTTCCAGACACATGCCGATTTTAAAAACTTCTTATTACAAATAATTTTTTAGACAATATTGTAAAATATACTACAATAATTTTATCATGTGCTCGTACTTCCCATGTCACATTTCTTAACTACTGATTCAAAGAAAAAAAAAATTTAATATCACAACATCTCATCTCAATTTTTCATAATCAATAATGTAATCATTCTTTAAAAAATTGTTCGTTTTAAGATTAACTAAAGTGCTGATGATACCCAATAAGAAGGGCGAAACATGTCCACAACTTTTTAATCTTTTATGATTATGTAACCACAAAACATGGTATTGTAGGTATTGAATAGGTGAATAATAAATGTATACTTTGTAAAATTGAATGTGATCACTGTTGTCAATACGGACCAAAAAATGAGATTAATGACTTTTACTGGAGTGTGTATCGTAGATATAGGATAGGAATGGTAGGAGGGGGAGTATTCATTCTGGTGAAAGAAGAACTTGTAAACTACAAAAAAGTTAAAGATGACAAACATGAAATTCTAGGTGTAAGGCTCATCTCTAAAGATAGTAGGCAACTCGATGTCATTGGAGTGTACAGACCGGGAAAGGGTAGCGCTGATGCTGATTTGGAATTATTTGATGAGATAATCAGCTATATGGGAAACGATATGGAAAGGAATGTGATTGTAGTGGGTGATCTCAATTTACCAAATGTCAATTGGGAAGGTAATGTCCGATTCATTGGCTGAATGGTCAGCGTTAAGGCCTTCGGTTCAGAGGGTTCCGGGTTTGATTCCTGGCCGGGTCGGGGAATTTAATCGCCTTTGATTAATTCTTCTGACCCAGGGACCGGGTGTTTTTCTTTGTCCAAACACTTTCCTCTTCGTATTCAGACAACACACCACAGAAACACGCAATAGTGATTACATCCCTACATATAGGGTTAGCATTAGGCAGGGCATCTGGCCGTAAAACAGGGCCAAATCCGCGTGTGCGAACTCGGGTGTGGGAAAAGCGGTAGAAAAAGAAGAAGAAAAAAGAATTGGCAAGGTAATGCAAATGACAGGAAGCATGACCAACAAATGGCAAATAAGTTAATATGGGAAGGGCATCTGATTCAGAAAGTGATGGAACCAACCACAGGGAAGAACATTCTGGATGTGGTGCTGGTTAAACCAGATGAGCTCTATAGAGAAACTGAAGTAATAGAAGGTATTAATGATCACGAAGCTGTTTTTGTCCTAGTTAAAAATACAAGTGAAAGAAAGGAAGATATTAAAATTAGGACTATTAGTACCATATGGCTGATAAAACAGGCATTAGAGAGTTTTTAAAAAGTAACTATGATCGGTGGAAAAAGGTAAATAAAAATGTAAACAGACTCTGGGATGGGTTTAAAGCAATTGTTGAGAACTTGGCCATATGAAAATTCTTCAAAATTTATAAGCATATAAATGAAAATCAATACTTATTAACTTGAAGAACCAAGGACCATTACCAATGCTCAACTTTCAAGTTTTTAACAACACACCATTTGACAATTAAATGGAATGTGCTTTCTGATTTTTATTGTAATATCTTTTAATATCAAGAACCAACCACCTATGTCATAATCCTCAAATAATTGTCATGTTTTTAGACTCAAATATTAACACAAATATTGTTAAGTAATAGTATACTACATTTTATATTGTAATAGTTGTTTAACGATCTCTAATCCATTTTACAAGACATAGTTTTTAACAGTTTTCATAAGTCATTTCCAATCGGGTACCTGATCTATTCTTAAGGTAAAAAATATGGTTGTTGATGCCTACTATTGATAGGCAAACATGTACCATCCAATATACTAATTTTATGTTAACAATTTTAATAAGGACAAAGTCATAATTTTTAAGATTGGACTGTATTGTATTGAATAGGTGGGTGAACAATAAAAACATACTAGTGTTATTTATTATTGTAAGTGGTATGTTCCGAGCTGTCAGTGGAGAGATGGCGTGGAATGACATCAGTAGACAAATAAGTATGAGTGGTGTCTTTAAAAGTAGGAATGATCACAATATGAAGATAAAGGTGGAATTCAAGAGGAAAAATTGGGGCAAATATTTGTTTATAGAAGGGGAGTTAGGGATTGTAATAACTTACCAAGGAAGATGTTCAATAAATTTCCAATTTCTTTGCAATCATTTAAGAAAAGGCTAGGAAAACAACAGACAGGGAATCTGCCACCTGGGTAACTGCCCTAAATACAGATCAGTAGTGACTGATTTGTTTCGGACCATTAATGCACACAGTCTTCACGAATAACAACCTAAGATTGCATACCAAACTCATGGTGTACAAAGCTGTTGTCATTTCCATGCTACTGTATGGCTGTGAAACTTGGACACTCTACTGCCGTGATATCAAAAAACTTCAGCGCTTCCACCAACAAAAAATGAGATACATCTTGAATATTAAGAGGGAGGACTATGTGACCAACACGGCAGTTCTTGACAAAGCACAGCTAAATAGCATTGAGGCACAGTCGAGATGGTTAGGCCATGTTCACTGCATGAGTGATACCAAGCTTCCCTGTCAAATTCTTTGTGGTGAACTTACCTCTGACAGTAGACCTGATGGAGCCCCATTTAAGCATTGTAAGGACCAGTTGAAACACATCATGAAGACAACTGGTATAAATATACAGACATGGGGAAAATGTGCTGTGGACCGTTCACTGTGGCAGAACACTACATCCACCACTGTCCACTTCTTCTAAAGAGAACGTTGCAGACATCAAGAGGCCAAGTGACAAGCAAGAAAGCTCCATCAGTTACAACCCGACCCTCCTGCATCCATTCAGTGTGATTTGTGTGGGAGTATGTTTTATGTCAAGATTAGTCTGTTTAGTCATCGCAAACACATTCATAAACTGAGTTGATCTGCTCACCTTATGCAGGAAGAAGTTATACATACTCAGATCGAGTCACAGCTGATGACGATATCAGTAAGATACAATTTAAAACCCAGTGTGTGACCATCTTTAAGAGGAGAAAGATTTATCATATATATGTTACAGATTCTTTGTTGCATACTTTTGACTGATGAATGAGAGTAAATAAAATAATATGATGACTAAAACTAGGGAAACGATGGGACAAATTGAATGTTATAAACCTTTTTTAAGAAAATTGATATGTTTTGAATATCAGAACAATAATGATATCACTCAAACAATTCCACCTCATATATATCGGCTTATGTGTCATCTAAATTATGTTATTAAAAATCATTTCAAAAAAAAAAAAAAAAAGAAAGGTTACAGAACACAGTACCCCGAAACTTGTTAGAGAGAAAGCTTTCATCGTGCAAACTTGTTAGGAAAGAAACATGAGATTAAATAAAATCCACTAAAGGAATATTAATAGGCAATAACTCTTACTGTCTTTAGCTAATATGGCAAAATCCTCGCGGATCTGATTGTCTGGTGTACTGGAAGGCTTAGTATCAGCTGCAGTGACAGTCACAGCAGCTGTTCCAGTAACTATAGGTAGTAAATGTTCAGGTCCAGGTAGACTCTGTGGACGTGCTGCTACAGTTGCTGAAGGTAATGAAGAGTTACTACTACTTAATGCTCCCTGCATTCCAGGTGTGCCTAGACCTGAATAAGAACATGTCTGGAAACAAAAGAGGGAAAGAATTACTTACTAGTTATTGTTCATTGAAAATCAAATCTTGAAAAACGAAACAAAAAGCAATTTCATGAAAATATCACCTGAAATTGAATTAACTATCTAAAGTAGCAAACAAATTTGTATAAGCCTTTTTAAGCCTTTCTAAATATAATTCACATGAAAGCATTCCTTCTTCTCACAATAAGTAGTCCAGTGAAAGCATTCCTTCTCACAAAAAGTAGTCCAGTGACATTCGAGGAGACTATTAAGAAAATAAATGCGATTGGGGAAAATAATGCAAATTGAGAGGGGCTTTCTTTCAAGAAAACCTGTGCCCATCAAAACATACACAATGATCCTACCTACATAATTACAGGCATATGGATCAATCCAAGTGACATATAAAATAAATTAAAATAAATTACCATATCATTTTTTCTAAATCTTAAAAGTTGTATATGCATAAAAAGAGATTGAAAAGGAAGACACTTAAATTTTATTCATAACCTACTATCTATATTTTCACAGCAGAAATGAAATTTCCAGGAAAACTTGCCCTGATGAAGGTTTTATAAGCCTTGGTTTGAGCCTATTTTCATTAGACAAAATAATAAAAAAGAAATTAAAAAGCGTTTGTTGTTTATTTCTTTAAAATATTTTGAACAGTATAACAGTAGCTAAGATCATACATGAACTCTCATTTATTATCTTCCCTCTGTATATGCAAAATTTCAGGATAGCCTTTAAAGTACCTTCCTAGCGTTCACCTAGAAAATTGAGAAAACCTACGGAAACCTTCAAGATGGCTAACTGGGATAAGTATCCAATCTCCAGAGTTCATGGTACTCGTCACAATGGTAACATCTTAGTATACTAAGGTACCCCAATTAATAAATTTGCCTAGTTTCAGAGTTTCTGTATAAATTGCAAGAGTTGATAGAGGAATTTTGTGAACAAATAGAAGAACTAATGGAACCCTTGAAAGATCACAAAATACAGTTATGGGAAACCTGAATGCCAAAACAGATCAAGAACAGTTTGGTGCCAAAACAGATCAACAACAGTCTGGTAAGACTGTGGGCCCACACAGACAAGAGCAGAGAAATGAAAGGAAAGATAGACTGCTTCAGTTCTACCAAGACAAAGAACCAGTATTCATGAATACATAGTTCCAATTACCACCTTACTGTCTGTACACCTGGCAAACTCCAATTGACAGCCTGCAAGCAATGGGAAGAAATCAGTTTAAATCACAATAAATAATTGTTTCCAAAACTGTGTAAAAATATATCAAGGAGCTGGCATTTAACATATTAGACCATAATTCAGTTGTTGCAGAGATACTGAAAATCCAATTAACAAACCATCAAATCAAGAGAACTAACAAAGACATGAAGTTTCAAGCCAGATCTCAAGATATTCTGAACACCAGAACTGCAAATCTTCATATCAGATCTGAAATCAAAGCAGATGTTAGATGGTATGAACCTAACAAGGCAATTCGAGAAACTATACTGGATCAATTAAGCATTTTGACTTGAAAGGAGGACTGGATGAATGAGATTCTTGAGCTAACAGAACAACCAAGAGTTAACAAGAACAAGCAGGATTATGTGAACATCCAAAGAACTATCAGGAGGAAGACAAGAAGTATGGATTAAGAAACATTGTAAAGAAATTGAAAATCTTGAAAAACAAGAATGACAGTTTCAAATGGCATAAAACAGCAAGAGATAATGTTCACTACCTGGAAAGAACGGATGCGAAACTAGTCAACATGAAAACAAACCTGTTGTAGACAAGGAAAAGCAAGTATGGAAGAACTAAATCACAGATCTCTTTATGAATGATCACAAGGAATCTGACAATGTCGAAGAGAAACTGGATTGTCCAGAGCTTTTCAAGAATGAGCTAAAGAAAGTCTTAGACCAAGAAGAGTGTGTCAAAGCTGTGGGCCTAGATCAAATTAATGCCAAACTGCTTCAACTGATTGGTATTAATTGTGGAGCTAATATTCAAAAGAGACTTTGTCACTCAATTAAAACTATAAGGAATGATAAAAAAAACAGGTCTTTCTCAAATTAACATCTTATTGCTTACTTTATGCATTGAAGTACATACATATAGGTTATACAAATGTAACAAGACACCCTAATCAAATCAAACTACAGTAGAAATTCAATGTTAACATGCAAAATTCTGGACATAATTGTTTTTGACTGAACTGAGAGGTCATAATACTTTTTGTTTGCATGAACACGGGACATAGTCCTCTTTGACTGCACATTAATTTAATAAAGTCTAAAACATTCTGAAAAATTGTAATAAACAGACCATTCAACCACAATGTCATTTACTTAGATAATAATCATAGTTTCTATTTTTATTAAACTTTAAGACAGAAAGATTTATTTTTATATATGGAATCCCACATCATCTTCCTAACAGTAACATCATACTTCCTCAGGAGGAATTCTTGCTGCAGGTATATCCATTAACAATCTCTTGTACCATTCCAAATCATTTGCCTATATCAATTTTCACCAAAGAGTTTAAGGAGAAGTTTCTTCACATCTTCAATTTTCTCAGTTGGGACTGGGTGGGATGGCTGGATTTCCTGTAAGCAGAAACCTCTACTCATGTCTGAGCTCCAACCTCTCTTCAATACTGATTGAAATATGTCTAGTTCACTTTCAAATCTATAACATTCACAGGCCTTTACGTTAACTTCACGTCTTCCACATTGACTTACTGTACACTGAATGAGAATTTGTTTCATTTCACTGATTTTATCTAACTTCTAGAAACACTTTCCAAGCTTCTTAACATCATGCAGTTTCCAGTCTCTACCTAGTAACCTAACATCACCCATTGTTTTAAACACATCATAGTATTCTTCTTTTGAAACAATTGTACACTTCTTGCTCAATTGTTTTTCTAACTGACCAAAAATACGGTCTGCCAGCATACAGCTATGACCTCTCAATGGACAAATAATTACAGTATCTTCAATGCCTGTTGTTCTCAGCAGAAAATGAATAAGAGTATGCAGAATGTGATTGTTTTTGTTCTGAGCCACACACCCATCACAAAATATTCTAATATTTTTCTTATTCTCCAAATCTAGTGAACTCAAGTGATGTAAAAGAGCACCTTGACCAGCCTGGTCTTCGGTCCATACATAAAATACTGGAGAGTGGTCTTGTTTAGGGTCAACAATGCATAAATTACACAAACTTATTTGTCTCGAATAGTATGCCTCTTGAATTGGGGTCTTGGGAAGAGGTTGTACTTGCTGTAAGTCAAAACATAATGCGACTGTATCTTGCGGTTGATCTTCTAGGAGACTTTCATAAAATGCATTAGCACGTAATCTGTGCACTCCCTTTTCTATCATGTAATGACTTTTCTGGATTCTGACTGGTTTTGATTAGGAATGATAATTTGGCACAATAGCTACAAACATCTGAAGCTGGTGTTCTGAAACAAAGGTTATTTTCTGACACAAAAATACAGTGAAACATTGAAAAGCTGACTTTCAGCTCTGTAATCACATCTTTGTTATAGACTGTAGAGTTTACTTATATTAAGTGTGCAATCTAAGCATATCCTCTTTGACTTTTCCCTACTGTAATGGCTTTCATGACCTTTGAGAATCTTCAAAAATTGACACACACACACTTTCCTTCTTCTGTATCAATTTGCTAGACCTTCTAATCAGTACCTTGCTTCTCAATCAAGTGTTCATCACATTTAACCTTATGTGCTATATTTCTTAGCCTTGTTTGATTTTACCAAAAGCACAGACATAAAAAATTTCTTACAGACATTCACTGGCTTCCCTAGTTTTGTTGGTAAAACAAATTTCAGACTGTATGCATACATACATACATACATACATACATACATTATCATTACAGACTGTTATGCCTTTCAGCGTTCAGTCTGCAAGCCTCTGAGAATTTACTAAACGTCGCAACAATCCTCGATTTGCAACTAGTGTTGTGGCCTCATTTAGTTCTATACCTCTTATCTTTAAATCGTTAGAAACAGAGTCTAACCATCGTCATCTTGGTCTCCCTCTACTTCTCTTACCCTCCATAACAGAGTCCATTATTCTCCTAGGTAACCTATCCTCCTCCATTCGCCTCACATGACCCCACCACCGAAGCCGGTTTATGCGTACAGCTTCATCCATTGAGTTCATTCCTAAATTAGCCTTTATCTCCTCATTCAGAGTTCCCTCCGGCCATTGTTCCCACCTGTTTGTACCAGCAATCATTCTTGCTACTTTCATGTCTGTTACTTCTAACTTATGAATAAGATATCCTGAGTCCACCCAGCTTTCACTCCCATAAAGCAAAGTTGGTCTGAAAACAGACCGATGTAAAGATAGTTTCGTCTGGGAGCTGACTTCCTTCTTACAGAATACTGCTGATCGCAACTGCGAGCTCACTGCATTAGCTTTACTACACCTTGATTCAATCTCACTTACTATATTACCATCCTGGGAAAACACACAACCTAAATACTTGAAATTATCGACCTGTTCTAGCTTTGTATCACCAATCTGGCATTCAATTCTGTTGGATTTCTTACCTACTGACATCAATTTAGTCTTCGAGAGGCTAATTTTCATACCATACTCATTGCACCTATTTTCAAGTTCCAAGATGTTAGACTGCAGGCTTTCGGCACAGTCTGCCATTAAGACCAAGTCGTCAGCATAGGCCAGGCTGCTTACTACATTTCCACCTAACTGAATCCCTCCCTGCCATTTTATACCTTTCAGCATATGATCCATGTAAACTACAAACAGCAAAGGTGAAAGATTACAGCCTTGTCAAACTCCTGTAAGTACCCTGAACCAAGAACTCATTCTACCATCAATTCTCACTGAAGCCCAATTGTCAACATAAATGCCTTTGATTGATTTTAATAATCTACCTTTAATTCCATAGTCCCCCAGTATAGCGAACATCTTTTCCCTCGGTACCCTGTCATATGCTTTCTCTAGATCTACGAAACATAAACACAACTGCCTATTCCTCTCGTAGCATTTTTCAATTACCTGGCGCATACTGAAAATCTGATCCTGACAGCCTCTCTGTGGTCTGAAACCACACTGGTTTTCATCCAACTTCCTCTCGACGACTGATCGCACCCTCCCTTCCAAGATGCCTGTGAATACTTTGCCTGGTATACTAATCAATGAGATACCTCGATAGTTGTTGCAATCCTTCCTGTTCCCTTGCTTATAGATAGGTGCAATTACTGCTTTTGTCCAATCTGAAGGTACCTTACCAACACTCCATGCTAATTTGACTACTCTATGAAGCCATTTCATGCCAGCCTTCCCACTATACTTCACCATTTCAGGTCTAATTTCATCTATTCCTGCTGCCTTATGACAATGGAGTTTATTTACTATCCTTTCCACTTCCTCAAGCATAATTTCACCAACATCATTCTCCTCCTCCCCATGAGCTTGACTGTTTGCAACACCACCATGATGATTTCCTTTTACATTGAGAAGATGTTCAAAATATTCCCTCCACCTCTCCAGTGATTCCCTGGGATCTGTTATGAGTTCACCTGAATTACTCAAAACACTGTTCATTTCCTTATTCCCTCCCTTCCTAAGATTCTTTATTACTGTCCAGAAAGGTTTCCCTGCTGCTTGACCTAGCCTTTCCAGGTTATTACCAAAATCTTCCCATGACTTCTTTTTGGATTCAACAACTATTTGTTTCGCTCTGTTTCTTTCATCTACGTACAAATCCCTGTCTACCTCGGCCCTTGTTTGGAGCCATTTCTGATAAGCCTTCTTTTTACGTTTACAGGCTGCTCTCACTTCATCAGTCCACCAAGATGTTCACCTTTTCCCATCTTTACACACAGTTGTTCCTAGGCATTCCCTTGCTGTTTCTACTACAGCATCCCTGTATGCCACCCATTCACTTTCTATATCCTGAACCTGCTTACTGTCTACTGTTCGAAACTTCTCACTAATCATATCCATGTACTTCTGTCTAATTTCTTCGTCCTGGAGATTTTCTACCCTTATTCGTTTGCAGACAGATTTCACTTTCTCTACCCTAGGCCTAGAGATACTTAGTTCACTACAGATCAGATAATGGTCTGTATCATCGAAAAATCCCCGAAAAACTCGTACATTCCTAAAAGATTTCCTGAATTCAAAGTCTGTTAAGATATAGTCTATTATGGATCTGGTACCCCTAGCCTCCCATGTGTAGCGGTGAATAGCCTTATGCTTGAAGAATGTATTCGTAACAGCTAAACCCATACTAGCACAGAAGTCCAGCAAACGCTTCCCATTCCCATTAGCTTCCATATCTTCCCCACATTTACCAATCACCCTTTCGTATCCTTCAGTTCTATTCCCAACTCTCGCATTGAAATCGCCCATTAGCACTATTCTATCCTTGCTGTTGACCCTGACCACCATGTACTCAATGCTTCATAAAATTTGTCAACTTCATCCTCATCTGCACCCTCACATAGTGAATACACTGACACAATTCTTGTCCTAATTCCTCCCACTGACAAATCTACCCACATCATTCGCTCACTTACGTGCCTAACAGAAACTATGTTGCGTGCAATGGTATTCCTGATAAAGAGCCCTACCCCAGACTCTGCCCTTCCTTTTCTAACACCCGTCAAGTACACTTTATAATCTCCTATCTCTTCCTCCTTATCTCCCCTTACCCGAATATCACTTACTCCTAGCACATCCAGATGCATCCTCTTTGCTGACTCAGCAAGTTGCAATAATGATAAACATTGCTGTTCATGCAATGCTTGATGGAGTCAATTTATATGATGGTAACGTTCTGATTGGCTAAAGATGACAAAGTCTTGTTTCAATGAATACAGCAGTGAACAAAGTAGTTGTTTGAATGAATAGTCTACTTTCAGAGACCAACAGAGCTAAGACAAAGTCTCTTTTGAATGTTTTCTGAGTACTGGGACCTCAGGATGAATTTCATAAAGTGAAACCAGTACTTAACTCACTTTTTTTCAATTTTTGGACAAAGTCTCTTTTGAATGTTAGCTCCACAATTATGACAACTTCCTTTTGAAGCTGCCCAACCATGTATATAACACAGAAACATTCCTGAGAACTATCAAAAATTTATTTTCATCAACTGCCAAACAAATCAAATTCTAAATTATGTAGTGATTACAGGACAATGAGTCTAACGAGACACGCTCTGTAAGTGTTTTTGAAAATTCTACACTCTCCACAATGGAGAAAAAATGAAAACATCAGTGAAACTGAGTTTGGGTTTAAAGCAGTCTTGGTACCAGGCCCCAGTCTTTCTCCAAACATTAAACATGATATCTTTATACAAGATCCAAAACATAATGAGTCTGACAGTAAAGATTTGTTTGTCAAAGAACTTTTGATGCAAGAAACTTGCATCAAAATTTGGAGACCACATTACTGAAGATATCATGACACAAAAAGGAGTTAGACAAGGTTGCATCCTTTCTTCAAATTTTTCAACTTACACGCTGAAGCCATTTTTTTAACTGGCCTTGATGAAGTTGATAAAGGAATCAAGATCAAATAAACACCATCCATTATGCAGATGACACCATGATACCTACTAACAATTTTAAAGACCCTCAATTCCTTTTCAGTAGCATCAACAATATAAGCAATGAGTTTGGCCTGAAAATAAATATTTAGAAAACAAAATTCATGGTTATCAGCAAGCAGAAAATCACCAAAGCTGCTATCAGCCGAGTTGGAAACACCATTGAAAGGGTGTCATGTTTCAAGAACTCAAGATGATGGGTAATACAACAATGGGATCCAGATGTAGAAACAAAAACTAGAATTGGCGCTGCAAGAAACTGCTTTTGAAATTAAAACATCTTGTGTGCAACCATGACCTCCAGTTCAAAACTCATTTTGTACAGTGTTAAGTGTTACAGGCACTGCTCTACGGTGTCCGAAGAATGGACACAACAGGCTTTAGCAATGAACCAACAGCAGGCTTTTGAAGTGTGGATGTATTGCAGAATGCAGAAGAACCCATGGGTACACCATGTCAACAATGAGGAGAAACTTTGTTGTTGCCAACCTTCTGTAAGGTGGAGAAGAAAAAGAAGAACTGTTAAGTGGGCTCCAACTTTATTTATTCGCATCACATAAATGTATTGCTGAAATGAATTATAAACTGTATTGCTGTAGGAAATGATCTAGTGAATCAACTATCTCCATTGATATTAACAGTCCTTTGTGACTCTAGTCTTGCTAGGCTCAGAATACAAAATGATCATGTTTGGGTCCTCTGTCCATACACTAGTTGATATGTAAGATGCTAGAGCTAGTTCCTTCTCTCATTCACAGTTTTACACGACTGTTTATATTGGAACTTGCAGTTTTACATAGAACCCAAACCTCATACACAAGACTTCTCATTTCAAAAAACCCAAATGTATTGGCCACTTGAAAAATGCAACCAGGCATCTGGATCTTGAGATTTCAGTGTGTGAACCGTCTAGCTCCATGGCTGAGTGGTCAGTATCCTGGCCTTCAGGTCAGAGGGCCACAGGTTCAATTCCTGGTTGGGTCATGGGGTTTTACACTTATTAAGTAGTCGACTCCCTTGGCTCAGGGAATGGGCGTTAGTGCTGTCTCCACCATTTATATCACTTACACAACACTGAACTCCACCATAATAACATGCACTTTACCATGCACATAAGATGCCGACGACACTCATCAGATGTCCTGCCTTACAATGGCTGCAGTTGGCAATAATAGCCATATGAAATCGCTATTAGTGTATGAACATTGGTCGATTCAGGTACAATAATTTTGTAATAATGATTATGAACTGAAATTCACTACTGTTTTTTATAATGAATTATCTCACTGAAACGCTTTCAACCAATTTTTGTACGGCAGTGCTCAATTTTACTGGATAGGTTATCCTGAATTTTTTAACAACTACTTAGAAAATGTGAAAATGATAGTTTTGTGAAGGATTAGTAGGGGTTGCTAATAGACATTTATAAACAAGTCATTTATTTTCTTTGAAGAATGAAGTTTCCTTTACAGTGAATATTTTAAAATGGGAAATTCTATATATTTCATATGTATATAATATGTACTATGAAGAAAAATTTTTCATGGTAACCTTTTATCATCATCATCATCATCATCATCTAATATTAAACATTAACACTGGTGCTTTTGGATTTCCACATGGAGGTTATGACCTCCTCACAATGCATCTGCAATAAATTTTTCAAAATTATTGTTCGTCACCCAGTTTGTGTTCATCTGAAAAAAAAAAAAAAGTTATATATATCATACTATATTGCTGCCGGGAGCCACCAAAAGCTAAGGGATATTGTAATATAACCAATGCAAAAAAAGATTTTGATGTGCTGGTTGAAGCTGCTTTTGAGACGAGTATATTTGTTATTTGACAGGTATGTTTGGCTGTCTCGTGAAAGTTTAGTCCCTTTAGAAGATGTAGAACATCGTGGAAAAGGATGCGATTATGTTATTCGCCGTAACTATGTCTATCTTACTGTATTAGCAACGCTGCTATGTATATATATAAAACAATAATTTAGGGATTAACCAACTTTATAAGATAATTTAAAACATTCGCCTTTTCTCCTGGCCAATATTCTTTAGTTCCTGTTCACAAAATAAACAAAATCCAACCTCACCGTTTTAACCAATCTAGTCTATTGAAGACTTGTATTGACAATTGCCTCAAGCTAACATAGGCTCGAATTTTCTTATGAAGAAGATCCACTTCAGTGCCAGACAAGAGTTGTTTTTAGAATTTTATATGACATAAATTTTCTTTTGGACAAAGATTTTTAAAACTGTTTACAATGATTTTAACATGTGTCGTATATGTCATGTCTCAACATCATATTTTATAACTACTATTCCTTAGTGTTATTAACCTTAAGAAATCACAGTTCAATTTTTATAAATTATAAATGTCCATTTTAAAAACTAATGTTTGTTTTAAGATTAAACAAGGCTGATGATGCCCAATAAAAGAAAGACGAACATGTCCCCTTAAAATTTAGAATTTCTATGTTTATAGAACCACATAACGTGGTATTAATTGTATTGAATAAGTGGGGTAATAAATATACTCCTTTTGTAAACGAAGTGAGGTTTCCTTCCCTTTTCAAAGATATAACTAAACACCAGGAGGATGACACTGAATTAAAAGCTATTATTGACAGGATAAAATCTGGCGAACATGTTAAGCCTTACGTCCTTAAGAATGGTGTCTTATGTTGTTCTGCTCATGGTCTCAGAGACCCCAAAATTGTCGTCGTAACTAACCTAGATCCGGCTTTCTTCAAATGTTTTCATGAATCCCCAGTGGGGGGTCATCTGAACGTTTTCAAAACTAGAGAGAAAATTCGTAAACACTTCATTTGGAAATCATGGATGGCGAAATCCGTAACCTTGTTAAATCTTGTAAAACTTGTAACATCAGTCAACCTGCCCCTAATACTCGCCTAGGTCTGTTGTCTTCTGAGCAAGCTTCTCGCCCAATGGAGAGATCGTTCATAGACTACATTGGTCCCTTCCTGAGATCATGAACTGGCCATCGTTTCATTCTGGTGTGTGTTGACGCTTTTTCACATTTTACGTAGCAGTTCCCAACTCGTATGGCTAATGCCAACACCACCATCTCGTGCTTGAAACAGATTTTTGCTTCAATTGGACCCTGTCAATTCTTGGTGAGTGATAATGCAAGAGCTTTTACTTATGTCCAGTTCTGTTTTGATCTATCCATTGCTCATGTAACCACTACCCTGTATTACCGGAGGCCAAATAATGCTGCAAGAGTGAATCGTAACCTGCAATCTGCTCTCATCGCTTATCACTCCGCTGACCACTCTAAGTGGGATTCATCACTAAATTGGTTGTCGTTTGCCTTTAACATTGCCGTCTATGAAAGCCACAAGCAAACTCCTGCTTTGTTAATGTTGGCCTTTACTTCAAATTCTCCACTGTCAAATCTGTGGTCAATTAATGATCGTCTGCCTGAGGACGCCAGCCCAGAAAAGATCTGAGCTAATTGGCACCGTGCACGAAAAACCTGAAAGTTTATTACGTTAATGTCCAGAGTAATTACAACCACGGGCGAAGGCTGCACAATCTGTCTGTGGGTGACCAGGTGTTTATTAAGACGGACCCCGTCAGTACTGCTGCGGACCATGTTATCAGTAAGTTGGCCCCCAGATTTTGAGGTCCCTGCACCATCTTAAAGTTCCTTACCCCGGTGTCATTATTGGTGAGCGATTCCGAGAGGAAAAGGTTCAGCAGAGTCCACCTCTCTTAGATAAAGGTACCTTAAATTGTATAGGGAGGGGTAAATTCCATTTTTCGTGACAACGAAGATTTTGTTGTAAGGTACTTGTAAGTTTTTATAGTTGTAAGGTATTTGTAAGTTCTTATAGTTGTACGGTATTTGTAAGATTTTAGATGCTGGCCAGCAAGTATTAGTTATATCTATACCCTAATCATAAGGGATTTGAGGAACTTAGTCATAATTTTAACTGTTGTGTGTAAATACTTTAGGTATCCTCAAGCATTTATCTCCCTTAGTGTAATGGGTTTAGTACGATAAGTTAGGTAGGTTTTAGTTTAGGGTCACTGACTGGAATTTATTCCCCTAACATTTCAGGCTCCGGGTAAACTCCTCTAGTTCTATTTGCTCCATTTTCTTTCACCTCACCTTAATCTTCTCTAAAATGTATGGATAGTGCTTGCCCTGGGGCTATTTGCCCCAATGTCCTGGTGTGGGAGGGGATCTCTACATGAAATTCGTTGAGCCATCAGTTGGGTGACTCTATGCTAGTCAGTAAGTTAAAGAAAGAACACTAACCCTCCTTTGAAAACAGTTTTGTCTCCAAGATCTTCTAGTCCGGCAGGGTAACTTTGTCTTGAGTATTCCCCTGTCTGCTGTGTGTTGGTTTATGTTGCAGTGGCTGCAGTGATCGACTTCGTCTGATGGCAACCTAACGTGCCAAGTTGAGAGGCACACTTTATGACTTGGCGCTAGAATACGGCACCGCATCCAGTGGAGAAGTGTCCCGATGGAGGCAGTCTGGGTAGGCTGCGCCTCGCCCCTCTGCCCATGACCAGTTGGTTCGAAAAATGGCTGGACTGTGCTGCAACTTACCTAACGACCTGGTTTGGACTGAACTTGAATGGAGACTGTTGGCAAACGGCCATGTTGGCAGCCACATCATCAGCAATAACCTGTGGTCTAGTTGCATAATTTTGATCCTATGATTTGTGTAAAAACTGATGCAAGATCTACTTTGCTAAGAACGAGACAGTGGACGCCTTCTTACAAGAAAGTGAATGGGCTCTGAATTATTGACATTTGGTGGCAGGAAAGAGTGTACATCATTTTCTGTGGACAGAGTTAAAATGGTCAAAGCATTTTGGAATATTGGGAAATGCATTTTTGCACTGTATCACATTTTGACATTATGTTGTGTTTATATGTAACCCTTAAAATACTGCAATCTACAGAAAGGACTTTTGGTGTAGTGACAGTTTGTTTTTTATTTGGAAGTTCAACTTGAAGAAAAACATGTTGGTCGGTAAGGTGACTGTCGAACTTTCCGAGAACTATAGTTGTGAATACCATTAGGTTATGTTTTACAAATCTGTGCTATGGTGTGCAAGTTTCCAGCTATGATCCCCCCCCCCAGTAATCTTATGGTAATTGTCGAGCATAGCTTGATTTTGAGGGGGAGGAAGGATGAGACGTGTGCAGAATCTCTTTTAAGGAATGTTTACTGTATGATGTGGAATGTTGTTGTAGAATGTTTCATTATTATTCCCTTTACCTACCTAGCCTGTATGGTGTAGAATTATTATTGTGGAATGTTTTGTTTGTATCCCCTTTATCTACTTAAGTAACTACTAGATTGTAAATTATTATTAACATTCCGGAAAGGTTGTGACGCGGACTTTTGGAACAGCTTTGCCTTTTTAACCCTCTACTGCCTACTGTTGCCATTAGGCAACAAATAACTTTTCACCTGTATAAATGGATAAATATTATAGACAGAGGTAGTTTTATGGCACACCTTCAACTGTACAGTCAACTAAACACATATCCCAGTGATGCCTTGTTTACAGTCTGACCAAAAATCCTGTTCTTCCTGCCAACATACTTCACTTATACCAACTACATCTAACTTTAGTCTATCCATCTCCCTTTTCAGATTCTCTAACCTACCACAACGATTCAAACTTATGACATTCCATGCTCCAACTCACGGAATGTCAGTTTCCATCTTCCTGGCGATCCCCCCCCCCCCTCTCGTGTTTACCTCTCCAGAATATTTTACCCGGGAGGAAGCCATCATCAGTACATCATTCATACAGAGAGAGCTGCATGTACTTGGGAGGTGGTTTCGACTGTAGATTCCCGTTGTTTTCAGCCATGTAGCATTATCAACACAGCTAAGCCATGTTGAGTATTATTACAAGGCTATATCAGTCAATCATCTAGACTGCTGCCCTTGCAACTTCCGAAAGGCAGCTACCGCCTTTCGATGAACCATTCGTTAGTCTGGTCTCTCAACAGATACCCATCCGATATGGTTGCACCTGCGGCTCGGCTATCTGCTTCATTGGGACACGCAAGCCTCTCCACCGCGGCAAGGTCACATGGTTCCACCATATATGCTTAAAATACCGGGTGAACAAGGAAGAAAACAAATGCTGATATAGTTTATGAGAACTCCTTGACAACTCGTTGCAGTCAACGTTCATGTGCTTACCAAAGAGACTTAGGGTCGTATTCATGAACGAGACTTTGACTGAGACTTAGAAGACGGTAAGTCGCCATTTCCATTTCATAATTGCTACTTGGAGGTAAGTAAACTTAAATGGCGACTTACTTCCAAGTCGCCGATGTTCCGTACTTAAGCAGACTCTGAGATCAGAAAAGTAATAAAATGGCAGATATTGCTGATGCAGTTAATTTTGTAGACCAAGTTGAAGAGATCCAGGAAATTATTCAGTACGTTGAGCCTAATCCTCGGCGTATTATGAGAGATGCACAGAACCCAGTTGAATTTTATACAGAAAATGAGTTCAGAAAACTATATAGATTCGACAAACGTACAGTATTAGATGTACTAACGATGTTTGAAGACAAATTAGAGAAATATAATAATCGAGGATCACCCATACCTCCAATAATACAGTTGCTAATTTCGTTAAGATATTATGCTACAGGTAAGAGTAAAATTGTTGTTACTGTAGTGCAAAGTTTTTGCACTTTCTACTCATTGTGTTATCTAGTTAGGTTAAGGGATGATCAATACAGATTAATGCATTCTAATGGTAATTATAATAGCCTTTCACACGTCCATGGTTTTCAGGTAACTTCCAAATTGACTCCGCTGATTTACAAGGAGTAAGCCCTCAGTGTGTGGAATAATCAGAAGAATATCGATCCTGACTGCCCGAAAGAGACCACAGTTTGTTTCGTTGCCAAATGAAGCTGAATGTCGAAATAATGCGCGTCGTATGTATGAAAGATCCCGATTCCCTGGAGTGGTTGGAGCTATTGATTGCACCCATGTACCAATAATAAGTCCAGGTGGCAACCATGCTGAGGTTTTCCGTAATAGGAAAGGAATTTTTAGTTTCAATTGTCAGGGCATAATCAACCACGAGATGAAGTTTATTGATTTCGTGACGGATTGGCCGGGTTCTACACATGACAGAATTTTCAACAACAGCAGGATTTGTTTACAATTTGAAACGGGACAGCGACGTGGATTACTCGTTGGAGATAGCGGTTGCGCTTGCAGGCCATTCTTGATGACACCCCTTATTAATCCTCAAACACCAGCTGAAGAAGCATACAATGCCTCTCACATTCTTGCTAGAAACGTAGTAGAGAGAACATTCGGAAGCTGGAAGAAAAAATTTCAGTGTTTATCAAGAAAGTTTACATTGAAATTAAACAACATACCTCCCGTCATTGTGGCTACCGTTGTACTTGATAACATTGCTACAGATCGTGGTCTCCTGGAAGAACATGACAGAAGGGAATGACGGTGGTGAACATCACGACCGACCTACACCCCAAATGTTGGGAGCTGTAGCCAGAAGACGCATCATAGAACGATATTTTAACTAAAAGTGTTCTGTGGCATCTAAAATAACAACATTACCCTTTCATAAATGCATTACCACAATTATGTAATATCATTTGCTTCATAAAATTGCTTTATTAATGCCCTAAATTCTATTTTATAATAATTGTGCCCATTTATATAATAATAATGGTGTGTTCATTAATGTTAGTCATTTCAGGTTAGGTTAATATATATATATACACACACACACACACACATTATTAGTTGGTTTTTTTTTTTTTGATGGAGTTCATTCATCTGCATAATAGTCAACTTATGCACCTCCTCTTGGTATTTCATCCTCGCTGCATGGAACTCCTGCTCTTCCTGCTGAATCTTGAGTTTGTGAAGCTCTTTCATCTGCTCTATATCAAGTTCTCTCCTGGCTTGCAGATATGACACTGCCTCAGTTCGCGGTCTATTCACACATTTGGACATACCTCTATTCTTTTTTCTGTGGCTTCCTTTTTGGCTGATGATTCTGCCAGTAATGTAGGCCACTCTCAGCTCCGGATGTTTCCAGTACTCCAGTGCATCATACAACACCTCCTCTTCTGTCTCCTCTTCACCCATGAATCCATCAATGTCAAACTCACTCGGAATCCTCAGATTAAGGTGAGATACTACACTTTCCACCATTGCCAGAAAACTGTCATCCTTGTCACCTTTTGCACCAGGGCCTCCACCAGTTGCAATACTTCCCTTTCTTTGCTCCATTTTGCGTTGCCTAGATCTTAATTTAATATTGTTCCAACACTTTTTTAACTGCTCTCCACTTCTCTTGCTTGTGTTAGCTACACTACAAAATTTTACACTAATATCCTCCCACGCTTTTAATTTTTCCCTCATATTAACACTGTCTGTCTTTTTGTTTTCGACTATATCTTTCTTCTCTTTCAATAGTTCTAATAACACTTCCCTTTCGTAGTTGTTGAAGGCTGGCAATTTTTTCTTTCCATCCATCGTCGAGAATAAAAAATTTAACTGTATTGATTTTAGAGTCCAATGCAATCTATAACGCAAGAAACAGCTGACTTTCTTCTTCTTCTACTGCTTTATTAAGAAAACACCTTCAGTGATGCAAGACGATTCACTGCTCTTCCATTGTATTCATTGCCAACTTCATATCTAATTCTTCACATCGTAACTTACCAAAGTCTACTTACGCCTGTGTCTGCGTCTGTGAAACAGACTTAGACGAAACTCAACTAAGTGAACTTACGTAAGTCAAAGTCTCGTTCATGAATACGACCCTTAATGAAAGAGAATGCAAAGCACTGTATAATCAGCCTGATGAGCACTGTGCTGAAAATATTCCAATGGATAATTCACCAATATAACTACAAGAAAAGTCTAGAGCATATTGGCAATACACAGTTCGGATTCTGTAAAGGCCTTGTAACTTGAGATGCCCTGTTTGGCATTCAGGTTCTCGTTCAGAGATGCAGAGATGTCAGTTACTGGTATTCACGTGCCTCACTGACTTCGAGAAGGTGTTCGACAGAGTTCAGCATGAGAAAATTTTAACCATACCAAAGGAGAGCGGTACAGATGATAAAGATAGCCACATAATTCACTTATATCGGAAACAGAAGGCCCATATTCGAGTGGGACATCGACTGACAAATGGTCACAATCAAATGGGGTGTGACAAAGACCTGCTTCAGGAAGGCCCTGCATGATACACCGTATTTACTCGTGTATAAGACCCCTTTTCTCCCATTTTTACAGCTAAAAAGTAAGAGGAGGGAGTCCAATATGCGATAACCCCTCAAATATTGTGTGCAGTGAACACATTACTTCCAGGCTATAAAGAAAAATTGTACAAACTTATGAAGGTATTCTGAGTTATACTGACTATTTTCATTGGAAGGCAGTATTTCTAAATTTAAAAAGACAATAAATGGTTAACACATGACTTTTAGGCCTACATATAAAGTATATATAGTCAGTTTTAGTTACTCATATCATGTCATTCGTTTCATCTCATTAACTCCTCAGGTGAGGATGACGCCAGGAAGGGCGTCCAGTCATTAAAAAAATAGCTACGAAGATTCGTCTCATTTCATACTCGACCCCATAGAGAAAAGGGATAAGGGTATCATATTATGCAATATTAATACTTAAGATCTTAATGGCCAATCATTCGTCTCTGTCAGTTGAGCAGTAGGCCTACCACACAGAAAACATGATCACACACTTGAATTATCATCGTCTTGTGCCGCCAACTTCTTTGCTACTGGCATGTTGTCATTCCAAATGACGTCGTCTTCACTTCTGTCTCAACAGCCATGCACTGCGATCGAAAGCATTCGAGATCCTGGGTTTTTTTTAACCTTAAAAAAAAAGTTTTGTTCCCAACTATAGAGTCCAAACAGTGAGAATCTAATTGCAAATGGCTTCTAGAGATGGTCTCTGTTATTACCAGTTGGTGTATGTGAAGCAGAAGCCACCCCTTCCGAATAAAGTCGTGCTGTATAAAACATGCCAACCCACCAGCTCATAACTAGCGTATGTTACGAATTGTACTTCCGAATATAATACACAGTGACTGAAAGCATTCTTTGGATAACTGCGGCTGTTGAAAGCCAGACCTTTATTTTTATTTCATGCTTGGTCTCCACATTTGTCACATTAGGATTTACCAAAAACTTCTGTAAATGAGATAAAAGAGACTGCAATGTCTAGGTTAGGTATGCTATCCAGTGCCTGGATAGTGCTAGAAGTTCCACAATGGAAAGAATAAAAATAAATAAGAGGAAAGCTTGTCGCATTTATGGATATCTACAGGTGTAGCAGTATTGCATTTTATTATCATAATATTTAATTTCGTACGTTCATTGGGTGGTGTGAATAAAAATGAGTCTAAGCGAGTGAGTGTGTGCTCGCTGAGTGTCTGGAGCAGCCACTCGGTGTCACTGATCAAGGTCGTGCACGTGCCATGTATATAACACCTTAGACTGTAATAACACTTCGATGACTTCCAGGTAGTTCAATGCTTAACATGGCAGGCGACAGTGTGGAATTCCAGTCCACTTTTATCTCCATTTTAAAGGAACATACAATTATGTTTTCAAAGTCACAGTTACCGGATAAGAAGCACAAGAAAACAAGTGCAATAAATGCAGTTCAGTGTGAACCACTCGCTAAATTTAACTTATTCCGTCCAACAACTGTCTGATTGGTTGAATGGTCAGCATTGAGGCCTTTGGTTCAGAGGGTGCCAGCTGGATCGGGGATTTTAATCGCCTCTGATTAATTCTTCTGGCCCGGTTTGTCCCAACACTTTCCTCTTCATATTCGCACAACACACTACGCTACCAACCATCACAGAAACACGCAATAGTGATTACATCCCTCCATCTAGGGTTGGCGTCAGGAAGAGCATCTGGCCGTAAAACAGGGCCAAATCCACATGTGCGACATAATTCGTACCCAGGACCCCACGGAGGTGGGAAAAGTGGTAGAAGGAGAAGAAGAATTTCTGTCCAACAACTGTTGCTAAAAAATTACAAAACATGAAAACAAGACTGAAATATAAAGTAGAATTAAGGCGTATGGGAAACAAACGCATATCGTTAAAATAATGGGAGAAGCGGCTAATGAATCTGATGCAGGGGGAGAATAACCCAACCATCGGCCGTCTGAAAGGTAGGAAATCATAGCCTGAATATTACGACATTAATAAACTGAGGAAAATGGTAGGCCCATAACGTAACTGACAAACATTGATTATGTTGAAAATTATATATTGACAATTGAATGAAATTTTTAAGGAGCCAGATCTGCAGGACCGGACGAGTTGGCCGTGCGGTTAAGGGCACGCAGCCGTGAGCTTGCATCCGGGAGATAGTGGGTTCGATTCCCACTATCAGCAGCCTTGAAGATGGTTTTCCGTGGTTTCCCATTTTTACACTAGGCCTCTAAGGCCGGTC
Organism: Anabrus simplex; assembly: GCF_040414725.1. Taxonomy (NCBI): domain Eukaryota; kingdom Metazoa; phylum Arthropoda; class Insecta; order Orthoptera; family Tettigoniidae; genus Anabrus; species Anabrus simplex. The sequence goes on from NC_090267.1 coordinate 292,089,475, forward strand.
CCGTGGTGTAGGGGTAGCGTGCCTGCCTCTTACCCGGAGGCCCCGGGTTCGATTCCCGGCCAGGTCAGGGATTTTACCTGGACCTGAGGGCTGGTTTGAGGTCAACTCAGCCTACGTGATTAGAATTGAGGAGCTATCTGACGGCGAGATAGCGGCCCCGGTCTAGAAAGCCAAGAATAACGGCCAAGAGGATTCGTCGTGCTGACCACACGACACCTCGTAATCTGCAGGCCTTCGGGCTGAACAGCGGTTGCTTGGTAGGCCAAGGCCCTTCAAGGGCTGTAGTGCGCCGGCAGCTCCCTTCCTATTCCTACGCCATTCCTATCCCATCCTCGCCATAAGACCTATCTGTGTCGGCGTGACGTTAGCAAGTTGTAAGATCTGCAGAAGTTGTCATCCCTTCGACTTCCTATAGAGGCATCATAACTCTGCAAACATCGGAGTTCCTCCAAATTCGGGAGTCATAGACAGAAATGAAATGGCGTATGGCTTTTAGTGCCAGGAGATCCCAGGACACATTCGGCTCGCCAGGTGCAGGTCTTTTGATTTGACTCCCGTAGGCGACCTGCGCGTCGTGATGAGGATGAAATGATGATGAAGATAACACATACACCCATCCCTCGTACCAGGGAAATTAACCAATGATGATTAAAATTCCCACCCCTGCTGGGAATCGAACTCACGACCCCTGTGATCAAGGGCCAGCACACTAACCATTTAGCTATACAGCCGGACGTCATAGACTGAGTCTGGCACCGAGCTCGATAGCTGCAGTCGCTTAAGTGCGGCCGGTATCCAGTATTCGGGAGATAGTAGGTTCGAACCCCACTGTCGGCAGCCCTGAAAATGGTTTTCCGTGGTTTCCCATTTTCACACCAGGCAAATGCTGGGGCTGTACCTTAATTAAGGCCACGGCTGCTTCCCTCCCACTCCAAGCCCTTCCCGGTCCCATGGTCGCCATAAGACCTATCTGTATCGGTGCGACGTAAAGCAACTAGCAGACAGAGTCTGGCCGTGATACATCTACAATGGTTGAATTCTTCGTTTCCATTGCAAGTGGCCTGTACATTAATGCTAGGGACGCCTTTTCTGTAAATGTAGTCATTCCCATGAACATGTGGCTTCTGAATTTGTAATTGAGTACAGTCTACAGTTCCGACAGCATAAGGGAAGCTCAAACGTTCTTGCCATTTAGCCCGTGCTTCCTGCATATAAGGCCGGCCCCATGGTGAAGGGGTAGCTTACCTGCCTCTTACCCGGAGGCTCTGGGTTCAATTCCCGGCCAGGACAGGGTTTTTACCTGGACCTGAGGGCTGGTTCGAGGTCCACTCAGCCTACGTGATTAGAATTGAGGAGCTATCTGACGGCGAGATAGCGGCTCCGGTCTGGAGAGCCAAGAATAATGGCCGAGAGGATTCGTCGTGCTGACCACACAACACCTCGTCAACTGCAGGCCTTCGGCTGAACAGCGGTCGCTTGGTAGGCCAAGGCCCTTCAAGGGCTGTAGTGACATGGGGTTTGGTTTGGTTTGGTTTGGTTTCCTGCATCTAAGCAACATTTGTTGGAATTTTATCTAATAATCTGCTTTCATTTCTGTTCATGTCAAAACCTACGAAAATGTTTTTTTTACACAGTTCTCTGAGATGTCTTCACCAACTCCACTCTGAAACCCAGGGTCACCAACATAACACAAGAAGATTTACATTTTTTCTTCATTTGTTAGTGCACCACCTTTTGTTTCTTTGGAGTGCCCAAGGAAATGCTCCGCTAACCATTCAGCATGCTCCTTGAAAATCCACAGCCTGTTTCCAGTCATCTAACCGGGTCAGGAATGGAATGAATGAAGCGGTAAGGATAGGAATTGTGCCGGCTGCCAAAGCCTGTCGCACTCTTCTGGGGCAATGATTAATCACTGACAGATGAAATGTAATGATATTGGAGAGTGTTGCTGGAATGAAAGATGACATGAAAAACTGGAGTACCTGGAGAAAAACCTGTCCCGCCTCCGCTTTCTCCAGCACAAATCCCACATGGAGTCGCCGAGATTTGAACCACGGAACCCAAAGGTGAAAGGCCGGCGCACTGCCGTCTGAGCCACAGAGGCTCTTCAGCATGCTCCTTACTGGACCTTTATAACACTCTGTAATCAAGTTGAGATGATTCTCTGCGAAGTTTATATAATTTTCTTTTCCGATTAACCACCACCATCACCTCTGCCATGCTATTGAACTTGACACTATCATTTGGAGTCACCTACTGAGTTAGCTCAAGGAAACATGAGCAGGCACTTACCGGAAAGAGTGCCTGCTTTATCTTTTTTCACCAGAAATCTGGAGTGCCTACTCTGCTACTCGAGCGACTGGAGTGTGTGCTCAAGGTCACAGTTCTGCTGTGAGTGATTGCTTCCAACAGGCGGTTATTCACCTCACTGCGAGTGCCTGCTCTAAATTCGCGAGTATAGAGTGTGTGCTCATGCACTGCTATTCACTTTGTTTTGAGGGGTCACCTGACAGTTTAATGCATGGCTACACATACAGATGGAGTATAACTCCGATTTGACATACCCTGAGTAGCTAAGGTCTCAAGGTATGCTGTACAACCATTGGAACCCTATCTACCAAATTAACGTTCACATACCAGGAGTTACAAAACATGTTCCCTTAATTTTTTTTGAACTGTGTATTTTTAAAAGAATTATCTTATAATCAGAACTAGTTTCTGCCCTTATCATTGGGCCATCTTCAGCTGTATAGATAAACTTACAGGTAATCAAAATAATTCAAATTCAAACGTAAGTTTCGACATGTTGTCCGTGAGAACTTCGTAAATATTTGTAGTGAGTCTAAAAATTCTTACCAGTACTGATCTATGTTAAAATACGTATGGGTTGAACCCTAGTCTATTTGACTTTATTTATGAAGTTATTTATATATAACAAATTACCATCTATTGTTTCACTGTAGTTCATGTTGAACCCTGTAGAAATATAATTGAATTATTAAAAATATACTGTCCACTCTAATATACATTGAATATACCAGAAGTACATCTGAGCTTCTGATAATTACAAAAAGTTGAAATACTGTCCATTTAACTTGTTTATAAAACTGTTAACAAACAACTTGAATAGTCACTCAGATGATTAAAACACATCCTTGACTGTAACTTATTTGTCATTTGTAGTCCTAGTTTCATATATGTACTCAGTAGTGAAGACGCTTGAAGCTGTATCGATAAAGTTGACTGGTTAAAAGTGTGAGAGAATATCCTTCTCAGTTTCAACTGCCAATGTAAATAGTCAATGTTAACTGAATGAAAGACTCCTGTGATTGAAATTTCATAAATAAGTCAAGTCTGCGAAACGTAAAGAATTTCACCTTATACGATATCAAACCTTTTTGACGTGTGCTAAATTTATTTAATGAGATTACCTATAAGTTTGTTTATACATCTGAAGATGGCTCAATAATAAGGGCCAAAATAGTTCTGATTAAGAGATAATTCTTTTTAAAATATTATTGTGCTGATAAGGAGGAACAATCCTTTCAATTTCCATTGTCATTTAAAAATGTTCAGTACGAGCCAGATACCGTATTTACTCGCGTATTTCCCTGTATTGCATATTTTCCCTGCTTTGTTTCTTCAGGGCTGACAACCAAATCTAATTTTTTTCCTTGCAAAATTTTTCCACCCTCTGTTTAGCTCAACTACCCTAACGTACCTGTCAATGTTCAGAAATAAAAGAATAGGAAGATTTTTTAAATGATAGATTTCATGTATATTTTACTATAGCATGGGCAAAAGAGATAAGGCATGTACAGTAGAACCCTGTTTGAATGTGCCCGCTTTTAAGGAATTCCCGCTTTTAACAAAGATTTTGGTAAGGCCCAGCCAAATCGCCATAAGCACAATTTTAATTAAATTCCCTTCTAACGAACCCGTACATAAGGAAAGGTCCAATTTTAAGGAATATATTTCACATAAATTATGATTGCACATCCCGTTGTAACAAAAATTTGCAGTAAGATACTTCTTCTTCTTCTATACTTTGTCTTTTTGCATCGTCACAAAGGTCTCCAACATCCATCTGTGGTGCTGAGGTTAGGATATCATCATCACAAGTAACAAATTCTTCTAATGTTGTGGCACTCGAATCCTTGAAATGTTAATTAACTTCCGTTTTCATGTAATCTCAGTCCGAAGTTAACGTTTTAAATTAAAGCACTCCTTCAGCGATGTGCGGAACCATGATAAATTGGTACAGCCTTTGGAAATCACTGTTATCAGCAAGCAGCAGTCACTGTCATGCTAGATGTCGTTGGTTAGTCATGTCCACTCAACTGTAGGCAGTACCGGAATGACTGCTGTATGGGAGTGTACTGGAAAAAGAATACGTTACCTCGACTTCTTGAAGGATATGATGCTAACGATATTTTTAACGACGATGAAACAGGAGTGTGTTACAATTTGCTCCCGTCCAAGACATATGCTGTTCGTGGAGAGTTCTTTGATACAATCCTCCAATTTTCCCTAACGTCCAAAGGCTGTGCCAATTTATCATGGTTCCACACATGAGAATAAGCATATTAACCTTCACTCTCGAAGAATTTGTTATTTGCGATGATGATATCCTAACCTCAGCACCACAGATGGATGTTGGAGACCTTTGTGACGATGCAAAAAAGACAAAGTATCGCAGAAGAAGAAGAAGAAGAAGAAGAAGAAGAAGAAGAAGAAGAAGAAGAAGAAGACCCAACTTTTGGGGCAGCAGTGAGGGACTGGATATTGCCCGCCAGTACTTCTCCTCCTTCAACATTGATGAAGATCTCATCAACATTCTCAACCAAATTGAGAGAAAACTTCTTTCCGTGAGATATCTGGGCAAGAGGAAACAAATTACTGTACTGGACTATTTCGGAAAGTGAAGGTTAATATGCTTATTCTCATGGTTCTCATGCTCTATTTTTTACAAATCTCTTTAAAATCACGTTAGGTCTCTGTTCCTTCAATTTAAAACTGCTAGTCAGTAATACCTATTTCTCTTTTCCTTGCTGCAGGCTGTGCACCCAATGGTCCATTAAGGAATTCGTTACGTCTGCTGTTTTCTAAATATTTTCTGTTATTCCTGTGTTAATTTGAGTTTTAATTATTAATATGTTCATTTATTATTTCTTGACATTACATTAGTTAAAGACATAAATGTATTATTATTTCTTGTGATATATAGCCTACGGTATTTTCTTTGAACCCATTTTTAAGGAAGAAATTTCAAATTCTCCTGAGATTCATTAAAAAGGGGTACTACTGTATATCTCCATTGCTTGGGTATGAATTAAGATCAAATTCACTAAAAATTAAACACTTCTGTATAACTCATCACTTTCTTTAATTTTTCAAATTTTCCTGGCTAGGAAATGGTTTTCCATCACCTTGGATTCTTTCTCGAAACATGATATGATATACTGGCAGCTTATGGTACTACGTATATCACTGCTACCATCAGTGTATATTGTGAAAGGTTCATTCCTTAAAATTTGAATAATTTTAAAACCTGCATCATATCTGGGAACATTTTTCTAAACAATTGTCCCTTGTGTGATCGGAGCATGATTACAAGAGTTTACATTCTATGATGAACGCTATGAACAAACATTCTGCTCGTATGGCAGGATTGTTTCTTTCTCACCAACTAAAGAGTACTTAACTTTTTGTTCTTCCCTAAACAACAGCACTTTGTTAGTTTTTGCATGATACTTTGAATTACAATGTCAGTCTTTCCTCCACGAGAAATATTTACATCACAACGCCAGGCAGAACCAAAAGCAAAATAGTATCCTCTACTAGACTGTAATATGAACAGAAGTTCAGTTTTATAGGTACCTTTTAACACTTGGAGATAACGCTTCTTTAGTTTCTCGCAGTGGCGTGATAAGAGAAACTTAGAAGACTTAACATGAAACTGCCACTGATATATTTAGATCGGGTTTTTGTTCTTGTTGGCAGGTCACTGACAGTGCGGTAAAATGAGTGCACTGTTAAAGCCAAAAGCAGGCTTCTCTCTTGTGTGAGCAGTGCAGAAGCACAGTTCAGAGTGGAAAGTATTACACACAACCTACCGAGCATTATTTCAAGTTTTCTTAAGTACCTTTTTGTATGTACACATTGTTTTACATCATTAAATACGTGTTATTTATTAACATGTCTTGTTTACAAGTCACTGTTTCTCATATTTTTCTTTAAAATGTCCCTAGAATTTTTGCTCAAACTGGGAAAACATCACGTAATTTCATCTCCTCTCATTTCCATGACTCAAAATTATGGGAAAAAGTGGGACAAATATGTGAGAAAATATGTCATTTTTCCCTTCTTTTACTAGAATTTGATAATGTTCCAGAAATTCAACAGAAGGACTGGAAGTTACACTCAAGAATCGTGTGTTTGCTAATTTCAACATTTTTTTGTAAATAAATCAAACCTGCTCCATCCAAAAGATCACAGAGTTACATTTACTGTATATGCGACTGGTTGGTGGCATCGTGTTAGGAGTGAGACAATGTAGAAAGTGCTACATGATGAATGCAACAAGTTTCAAGTACGAATATTGTACACTGGAACCGCATTTCCCCATTTTTGGAGGGACCTAGGAAAGAGTATACTACTTCTTCGTCCTTCTAGTACTGTATCCATCATCGGACGTTGGTGATCATTTTGGCTATCTTATTTTTTGCTGGTGGCTATGCGGAATAGCAAAATAGTTTATTGTTGCAGGTTCTCCAGACAAGACATGTGGGAGGCTTATAAATACTGCCCTGGCCTTCTCAATGCAGTACTTTATTTCTTGTGAATGGTCCCAGTGCTCTTTGACAACGCTGCCTAGGTACATGATATTCTCGACCCTCTGTACCGGAACTCCGTTGACCCACAGAACGCGATCTATGACAGGGCCAAGTTTGGGTCAGAAGGCCAGCGCCTCAACTGAGCCACTCAGCCTGGCCCCATTTGATTTGATGTCACTATCTACCTTATTTAGTCATGTACTGTATTAGATTCGCCCCCTCCCGGCTTTGAGACAAAAAAAAAAAAAAAAAAAAAAAATATGGAAAAAATAAATCTTGCATACAAGACACTCCCCACCAACTTAATTCTTCAGAGAACAACGATTGCGCTTTGGAGCAGGTACAAGCCTTACTGCAGCTCCGATGACATCACACAAATTTGTGAATAGTTTTGTCCATACGACCCTTTCATGAAAACGTGTCAAAGTCATGTGCTACATGTGTGTTTTATAGTTAAGAAAAGTCCACCTCCGTAGTGTAGGCCTACTGCAGCTCTGATGACGTACAGATAAAGCTTTTAAAGTTTTAGAGTCCACCTTATGCAGTACTGTACAGTTTGTTGTGTAGATGTAATTACAAAATGTTCATTCAGAACTAGTTTCAATGCTATACTGAGTCATCATCAGCTGAACAGAGGCATTAAAAAATGCATTGGCATTGACAATATTGTTCGGTGCTTACAAATTAATTATAATTATGAGCCACGCTTTTTCGCCAACTGTCAGCATAGCCAGTGTTCGCGGATTCTGCTTCTCCACCCACTTCCTGTAATGTGATAGTGTGGCGTTCCTTAAAATGCTGAATACAAATTAATTACTATTTTACTCGAACTTAGCAAGTATGAAACACATTATCGACACACCGAAGTGAGTGCAAGTGTGGAAAGCACCCCTGCACATTCTGGAAGACGCATTCTGTCGTGACACAGAGAAATTTTGAATTTTAATTACTATGTAAAATACTATTTAAAAAAAATGTAAACAGTTTTAAATTAAAAGCTTAATTGTTTTCCATTTAAATACGAATTTCTTCCATCTACAGTTACACAAAGCGTAACTGTACACCCAACATCAAAAACGAGGTGAGCAGGAACGTGCTGCCAACCTTGACGCAAATAAAACCCGCACCCCATTTTTTTAAAAATAAGTGGGGATTATTCGCGTAAATATGTTATTACGCATAGCACAAAAAACCAAACTATTGACTGGAACCTGTACGTTTTTAAAAAATGCAATAAGAAAATCAAATAGAACTTTTGATTTTTCAGAAATCTTATTTAAGTTAAGGTTTGGATAGAAGTATTGATCTAAGTGTATATACCAACTTTCTGTAACATCAAGCAAACTTCCCTTACCTAAAATCTCCAGGATCTCATTATCTTGCTCTGCAGTTGTGATTTTATGTTTTAGTTCATGTATGTGCTGGTCTTCAGCGGAAAACTTATACTTTACGGCATTAACATGTTCTGTATATCTGATTTTGAAGTTGCGTATTTTTTGACCACAAACAGGTAAATAATTTTATGTCTGGCCTGCACACTGCAAGCATAGATGAGTCATGTTATATGCCTGTATTTTGTAGTTAAAAACGTTCACCAGGATAATGGTTAGCACAATTTTTTGCCGTTCTTGGGGGGGCCTGAGTTTGATTCCTGGTACCATATTGCCAGAATGGCAGGAAGGTTGATATGCGGTAGAAACGGTACATGCAGCTCCCCTTCATTTGGGGCATTCTTCAAACGAGCTGCACCAGCTTAAGATGAGGAAACGAGTTTACTTTAGTTCAGAAATATTCATTGTTATTGCTATTAATATAGCAGGTGAGATCATTAACAAAGTGATTGTTTAATATCTCGTAACTCGGGTAATATAGGTAATTTTTGGAGAGAACTAGGTTTAAAACGTGATAAAAACAATCCATTAACAATGATTATTTTACTCGCCAACAAATAATAATAATAACAATAATAATAACAATAACAATAACAATAACAATAATAATAATAATAATAATAATAATAATAATAATAATAATAATAATAATAATAATAATAATAAACTCTCACGATTTTTGGAGATGCCAAACAAAACATACTATGTGTTAATAAAAAAAATGGAGACAATGGGTGGTGTGAATAAAAATGAGCACGCACTCTACACTCACGTTGTTGTTGTGAGGTACACAGACTACTGTAGTCATCTGAGCATGTTGTACGTTAACCAGCACATCCCATGAGACATCTTAATGAAGTTCAAGTTGCAAGGGCCATCACTTTGATCCAGGAAGGATGGACTTTTCATCGTGTTGCTGTGGATCTCAATGTCTCTCCGTCAGTTATTCAACACTTGTGGAATCGCTACAGTAAGACAGGCCAGTTCACAAGGAGAGTGGGACACGATCATGGACGCTTGACAACCCGACAGGATAACCCGATATCTGACCATCTGTGTAATGCGGTGTCGTTCAGCAACTGCCAGAGAACTGCAACAAGACCTCAGGAGGGTCACTGGAGTCACAGTGTTTGACCAGATAGTAAGGAACATGTTAAATGTCCTTACGACCCAGACGTCCTGTTTGAGTGCCCCGTTTAACGCAGCAACATCGCGCAGCTCGCCTTCTGTTCGCCCGTACCCATGTCAACTGGCAACTTCGTAAATGGAGACCTGTGTTGTTCACAGACAAGTCCAGATTTCCCGACACAGCGTGATGGACGTCAATGTGTATGGAGAAGCCGTGGTGAGCAGTACACACCAAATTTTGTCCAGGAAGGTGACTGATTTGGACAAGGTTCTGTGATGTGGAGTGGCATCAGTATTGATGGCCTTACGGATCTTGTCGTTGCCCGTCATAGTCTTACCGCTGCAGGGTATATCAAGCAGATACTGCTACAACATGTGTTGGTTGCTTCATACGGTGTTGGCCCTGAATTGGTACTCATGCACGACAATGCCAGGACTCATGTAGTGCGCATCACCAGAGCTTTCTTGCAAGAACTGGATATTCAAGAGATGGAATGGCCAGCAGTGAGTCCCGACCTTAATCCCATCAAGCATGTGTGGGATAAGGTTGACAAAAGTGTTCGTGGGCGTCCTGTTCCACCACAGACTCTCCAAGACCTCAAACAGGCTCTCATTGAAGAATGGGACCTGATACCACAACGTGACCTCCGTCGATTTATACGGAGCATGCCACTCAGGTGCCAAGCTGTGATAAATGCTCATGGAGGACATACACCATATTGAAGATCTCCAATTGTGATCAAAATCACCCTGGAGGACTGTTATCACTTTGATTTCACCCCTATTTGGACATTTCCGTTTGTGTTCCGAAAAGCGAATGTGAATCCATCCATGTTCTTTTGTACACTTCAACGGTAAAGAATAAAGGTTTAGTTGGTAATATACCTGGGTCTGAGGTATTGTTTTGTGGAGCATGGGATACGTTCAAAAACATGCTCCTCTAATTTTTTTGAACTGTGTATTATTGTGTTGAACAATCCTTCCAATTTCCATTGTCATTGTAAATCATCAACAAGGATATGGAACTAATAAACAACGTCAGAACTTTGTTGGATGTTCATATGTTACTGAGAAATCTCTTTTTTTTACCCCTCCCTTCCTATGAAATACTAAAACAAACAAGACCACAGGAAATTTCAACCAAAAACTTACAGAAATAGGTGATGCAGACTCCATGTCAGTAGTCTTACTAGGACTAGAGCCTGTCAAGTCCACAGAGCTACCCTTGGAACTCTTCTTCTTGCGCAGTCCAAATTTCTTACGATCCTTCTTTACATTTGGAGAAAAGCCTTCAGCTGAAGCCTAGACAGATGGAAACAACATTTAAAAAACATACCAAACTTTCAAAACAAATTCAATGATACAAATCAAAACCCTAAAGAGAAATCTGTGAAAACAACGAAAATTTAAGTATCAAAATAAAGGTGAAACGCAATACAAAGACCTTTTTTTTTTTTAGCACGACCGTTAGCCAGCATCTTTTCAAACCTTGCCTGTTCATAATTTTCACATGCATACCAAATTCTGGCATCCCCAGCACACAACAGATAGCTTTTGGAGCCATGTTGGCAGTGAATGAGCTTTGAATTGTGGGAATGAAATGCTCAAACCATCAAGTGGCCCATCACATACAAAACATGGTTCTTTATCCAGTTCCTGATATTAAGAAATGTGGAAAAGCTGAAGGCATACAGAATCTGATTCATTACCAGATCCATGGAGTACAGAAACCAACACTGTGCTGAGAGTGATTACAAAGTTTTGTAAGTGGGATAAGTTATTCAAGAAAGATCGAGAAACTGTGCATGAAGACCAACACTCAGGCTGTCTGGTTGTAATTAAAATGAAGAGCGTCAAATAGATATCAACATTCAAGAAAATTGTTCACAATTTCCTCACTGACATTGCAATTTCCACAAGTTTCAAGGTTCATTCTCAACTTGAGAACTACACTTCAAGAAGTTGTGCTCTCAAAGGGTTTCAAAGATACGTTCCAAGGAACATGTACCAGAACTTTTGATCCAATACCAGCAGGAAGGTAACGAATTATTGGAATACATCTTAACAAAGGATAAGACACGAGATGTGACTCTTAATACGAGGAGCAATCAATGGAAAGGCAACACACATCACTGTTCATAAAGTGGTAGATTCCACCAAATATTCTCAACTAGTAATATTATGGCAATATGTTTTGGGACAGACTTAGTGTTTTGCTGGTGGACTTCATGTCATAAGGGTCAATAATAAACCCAGCTATGTAAAGTCAGACCCAGATGAAACTTCGCTTTGAAATCAAATAATCCAAAACAAATGCCGCTGTCTGCTCGAGTTTTATTGCTTCACAAACAATGTATTGTTTCACAAAGCTGCTCAAAAGTAAGCTCCCATTGAATATTTTGGCTGAGTGTATCGCAGATATAGGATAGGAATGGTGGGAGAGGGAGTATTCATTATGGTGAAAGAAGAATTTGTAAACTACAAAAAAGTTAAAGATGAGAAACAAGAAATTCTAGGTGGAAGGCTCATTTCTAAAGATAATAGGCAACTTGATGTCTTTGGAGTGTACAGACTGGGAAAGAGTATCGCTGACACGGATTCAGAATTATTTGATAAGATAGTCAGCTATGTGGGAAACGACATGAAAAGGAATGTGATTGAAGCGGGAGATCTGAATTTACCAAATGTCAATTGGGAAGAAAATGCTAATGATAGGAAGCATGACCAACAAATGGCAAATAAGCTAATATGGGAAGGACAGCTGATTCAGAAAGTGATGGAACCAACTAGAGGGAAAAATATCCTAGATGTGGTGCTGATAAAACCAGATGAATTCTATAGGGAAACCGAAGTAATAGATGGCATTAGTGATCATGAAGCTGTTTTTGTTGTAGTTAAAAATAAATGTTAGAAAGGAAGGTCTTAAAAGTAGGACTATTAGGCAGTACCATATGGCTGATAAAGCAGGCATGAGGCAGTTTCTAAAAAGTAACTATGATCAGTGGGAAACGGTATATAAAAATGTAAACAGACTCTGGGATGGGTTTAAAGCAATTGTTGAGGAATGTGAAAACAGGTTTGTGCCTTTAAAGGTGGTAAGGAATGGTAAAGACCCACCTTATTATAATAGAGAAATAAAGGGACCAAGAAGGAGGTGCAGATTGGAAAGAAATAGAGTTAGAAATGGTTGTGGAAGTAAGGAGAAATTGAAGGAACTTTCTAGGAAATTTAATCTAGCAAAGAAGGCAGCTAAGGATAACATGATGGCAAGCATAATTGGCAGTCAGACAAATATTAGTGAAAAATGGAAGGGTATGTATAGGTATTTCAAGGCAGAAATAGGTTCCAAGAAGGACATTCCAGGAATAATTAATGAACAAGGGGAGTATGTATGTGAGGATCTTCAAAAGGCAGAAGTATTCAGTCAGCAGTATGTAAAGATTGTTAGTTACAAGGATAATGTCTAGATAGAGGAGGAGACTAATGCTAAAGAAGTATTAAATTTTACATATGATAACAATGACATTTACAATAAGATACGAAAGTTGAAAGCTAGAAAAGTGGCTGGAATTGATAAGATTTCTGGGGATATACTAAAGACAATGGGTTGGGATATAGTACCATATCTGAAGTACTTATCTGATTATTGTTTGGTTGAAGGAGCTATAAAAGATGAAAGGAGAGTTGCTATAGTAGGCCATGTGTATAAAGGAATGTGTTGCATGAAAGCTTCGGAAAGGCATTCTTTCTGATTATATTAGACATGTTTGCGAAATTAATAACTGGTTCAATAGAAGTCAGTTCGGATTTAGGAAAGGCTATTCCACTGAAGCTCAACTTGTAGGATTCCAGCAAGATATAGCAGATATTTTGGATTCAGGAGGCCAAATGGACTGTATTGCGATTGACCTGTCTAAATCATTTGATAGGGTGGATCATGGAAGACTACTGGCAAAAATGAGTACAATTGGATTAGACAAAAGAGTGACTGAATGGGGTGCTATATTACTCAGAGAATTAGAGTAGGTGAAGCTTTATCTGACCCTGTAATAATTAAGAGGGGAATTTCTCAAGGCAGTATTATTGGACCTTTATGTTTTCTTATATATATATAAATGATATGAGTAAACAAGTGGAATCAGAGGTAAGGCTTTTTGTGGATGATGTTATTCTGTATAGAGTAATAAATAAGTTACAAGATTGTGAGCAACTGCAAAAATGACCTTGATAATGTTGTGAGATGGACAGCAGGCAATGGTATGTTGATAAAAGGGGTTAAAAGTCAGGTTGTGATTTTCACAAATAGGAAAAGTCCTCTCAGTTTCATATACTGCGTTGATGGGGTGAAAGTTCCTTTTGAGGATCATTGTAAGTATCTGGGGGTTAATATAAGGAAAGATCTTCATTGGGATAATCACATAAATGGGATTGTAAATAAAGGGTCTCTGCACATGGTTATGAGGGTGTGTAGGGGTTGTAGTAAGGATGTAAAGGAGAGGACTTATAAGTCTCTGGTAAGACCTCAACTAGAGTATGGTTCCAGTGTATGGGACCCTCATCAGGATTACCTGATTCAAGAACTGGAAAAAATCCAAAGCAAAGCAGCTCGATTAGTTCTGGGTGATTACCGACAAAAGAATAGCGTTACAAAAATGTTGCAAAGTTTGGGCTGGGAAGAATTGGGAGAAAGAAGACGAGCTGCTCGACTAAGTGGTATGTTACATTTTATGAGTCTCATTATGATAGCCGTGTTTGAGTACAATCTTGTAAAGTATTGGAATGGTGGTTTTTTATAAATTTGTTTGAAACTTTTTACATAAGTGGTATGTTCCGAACTGTCAGCGGAGAGTTGGTGTGGAATGACATTAGTAGATGAATAAGTTTGGGTGGCGTCTTTAAAAGTAGGAAAGATCACAATATGAAGATAAAGTTGGAATTCAAGAGGAGAAATTGGGGCAAATATTCATTCATAGGAAGGGGAGTTAGAGATTGGAGTAACTTACCAAGGGAGATGTTCAATAAATTTCCAATTTCTTTGAAATCATTTAAGAAAAGGCTAGGAAAGCAACAGATAGGGAATCTGCAACCTGGGCGACTGCCCTAAATGCAGATCAGTATTGACTGATTGACAGGAATTAGATCAACTTCTAGCCCCCCCCCCCCCTTCTCTCTCTCTCCCCCCCCCCCCCCCCTCTTTCACCGTCCTACAGACCTAATCTGACATTTAATGAATACCAGGTCTTCCCAAATCTGAGGAGGTTCCTCCCCAGTCAGCATTTTCAAACTTACAACAGTCCGACTCGTTAGCTGAATGGTCAGCGTACTGGCCTTCGGTTCAGAGAGTCCCGAGTTCGATTCCTGGTCAGGTCGAGGATTTTAACCTTCATTGGTTAATTCCAATGTCCCGGGGGCTGGGTGTTTGTGCTGTCCACAACATCCCTGCAACTCACATACCACACACAACACTATCCTCCACCACAATAACACACAGTTACCTACACATGGCAGATGCCCCCACCCTCATCGGAGGGTCTGCCTTACAAGGGCTGCACTCGACTAGAAATAGCCACACGAAAAAAAAAAGGAAAAAAGAAAAAAAACTTACAACAGAAGCTATGTGGAAAAAGTCGAAGGCATGTAGAATCTGATAAGAGTTCTCTGAGAAAGAGGAATAAATACACTCACCGGCGAAAAACAGTGAAACACTATGTATTTCAAACAAAATTTAATTTAGACCATTTGAAACCTTGTATAAATTAAATGTTATGACATTACAACAATACGGTAATGTATCGTAAGTTAATTAGCCCATTTGTGAAGTTTCAGCGCAATAACTGATAAACATTACTGATCGTGTCAATCACAACACAAATAATGCTGTTTCCCACCTTTTGAGAAGAATAACCACAAACAGTGTGTTAAGGCTTAATGCTGTAAATTCTCATGCCACTAATTTTTTTTGTTTTTGTTTTGACATTACGGCTTGTCTACAATAGTTCGTCTTGCTTCTAAGTCAGGTCATAATGACTCTTTCATGTGAAAATGCAGCAAGAGCCATAGCATTAGAAGAGGATGGGTGCAGTATACACTATGTAGCAGATGTTTTAGGCGTGTCTTGTTCTAACATGTACAGAACTGCTAAAAGGAACAGAGAGGACAATATCTACACCAGAAGGCCCGGGTCTGGAAGCAGGAGAAGCACGACTAAGCCCGATCACTTTCTCATAATACAAGTTCTTCGTGATTGACACACAACAGCTATGAAGGCCAGAAATCGTTTGCAGCAAGTACTGTGGACGAACATCAGCAAAAGGACAGTATGAAGGAGGTTGTATGAAGAGGATTTAAAGTCCAAGAGGCCCGGCACAGGACCTCTGCTTACCCGTGAGCATCTCGCTTCTCAGATACAATTATTAAATGTTAAACAATGAATTCATTGAAACCACCTATTCAATACTAGTTAAGTCTTTAGGACTATAACACTGTCATTATATTAAGTTTGAGTATGGTACATGTTTTGCCTGTCATTGCAGGCATCATCAGCCATGAAATCTATCTCCAAGTCAGAGCTCTGAGTAGATGCTATACTAGGATTATTCATACAACAATATTTTTTATATCTTTTTTATATAACAATTTGCACTGAAGTACAAGACATTAGGTCATATTGGAGTGAACAAGCTGTTCATGTCTTAAAGTTCTAATGTGACGTCCATCTCATGTTCACATCCAATGGAAATAATATTTACTGTCAACTCTCATAATGCCGGTAATGAGAACGGCATGATGCAAGTGGGTTTAAAACATCTGTACAATTTTACAACCTATTAGGAGATTAAGTTGTACTAGAACTATTCTTAAAGACTATATTTTACACAATTTACACTAATATATATAACATATGGTACAATTTGGGAATGAACTGATCAATCTTGTCTTAAAGTTCCAATGGGACATCCTACTCATATCCACGTCAAATGGAGATAATGCCGATACTGAGATGGCAATTGTAGTCTATTGTAATCATAACATTTAAACATTTCTTTTTCATTTCTAGGAGATCAAACACGTTCAGCTTATAAGGTTTTTGGAATGGTCTAAATATTCTATAGATCAACATCACTTCCTTGAAGAATGAGGATCAATATTAAAGTGGAGTGCCAATTGGATGGCAAGAATACTGGTAGAGAGCTTGATCGAGTTTCATTAAATGACGGATTATTACATCTCCGTATAAACATTCTGTATGTTGTTTATGTTGTAAAGCTTTTGAAGTTATTCTGTGTAAGCCTGAAGAGGAGTTCAACTGGATTCTGGATGTAAGTGTACGGCTAGTGGGTGTGTTGAAATCTGTGGAATAAAATGAAAAAATGTGTGAGTGCTATAGTAGGATGGTTTATTAGTGGATTTGATATTCCTGACACTTACCCTTTAGATGTTAGGAGGAAGTTCGGTTGTGTTGCTTGTGTGAGGTGGTCTGAACAGTCGCTTTATCTCTCTTCTCATATTGTAGGAGTGTGTCATTGTTGCTGGGAGTGAGTTGGGTGGAGCAAGCTGGGCGGGGCGTTAAGATCGCTCTTGGTACGAGTGGGGGAAGGGCTGTGTTTGGGCGAGTGAGCAATGGCTGCTGGTGATATATAGGTATTATTGTTGGATTTATAGTTGAAGATTTAAAAAAATAATACTGTTTATGTTAAGAGATAACAGTAAGTTAGAAATTTGTTCCGTGTTTGTTTCTATGGTGTCATCTAGATTTTTATTTTTATTGAAGTGTTGGTCTAAAAAGATGTAGGTGTTTTCAAATTCAGTCATTAGACTACCTTTATTAATGATCTTTAAGATTTGAAGGTCCTGGTCTATGGTGCTGAAGTTATGCCCCGTTTCTTTCATATGAATATTCATAGCGGAGTGTTTGTTGTGCTTAGATGCTTTGTAATGCTGTAAATATCTTATATGAAAGCTGCATCCAGACCTTATGTTGGGCAAACTGGACATACCAATAGCGATCTTAATGCCCCACCCAGCTTGCTCCACCCAACTCACTCCCGGCCAACAATGGCACATTCCTACAATACCAGAAGCAGAGATAAAGCGACTGTTCAGACCACCTCACACAAGCAACACAACCGGACTTCCACGTGACGTCTAAAGGATAAGTGTCAAGAATATCAAATCCACTAATAAACCATCCTAATATAGCCCTCACACATTTTTTCGTTTTATTCCACAGATTTCAACACACCCATTAGCCGCGCACTTACATCTGAATCCAGTTGAACTCCTCTTCGGGCTTACACGGAATAACTTCAAAAGCTTTACAACATAAACAACACACAGAATGTTTATACGGAGATGTAATAATCCGTTATTTAATGAAACTCGATCAAGCTCTCTACCAGCATTCTTGCAATTCAACTGGCACTCCACTTTAATATTGATCATCATTCTTCAAAGAAGTGATGTTGATCTATAGAATATTTAGACCATCCCAAAAACCAAATAAGCTGAACGTGTTTGATCTCCTACAAATGTAAAAAGAAATGTTTAAATGTTATGATTCCAATAGACTACAATTGCCATCTCAGTATCGGCATAATCTCCATTCGATGTGGCCATGAGTAGGACGTCCGATTGGAACTTTAAGACAAGATCGACCAGTCCATTCCCAAACTGTACCATATGTTATATATATATATATTAGTCTAAATTGTATAAAAAATAGTCTTTAAGAATATTTCTAGTACAAGTTAATCTCCTAATAGGTCATAAAAATGTACAGATGTTTTAAACCCACTTGTATCATGCCGTTCTTATTACCGGCATTATGAGAGTTGACAGTTAATATTATTTCCATTGGATGTGAACATGAGATGGACGTCACATTAAAACTTTAAGACATAAACGGCTTGTTCACTCCAATATGACCTAATGCCTTGTACTTCAGTGCAAATTGTTATAGAAAAAAATGTATTTAAAAGTATTTTTTTATGAATAATCCTAGTATAGCATCCACTCAGAGCTCTGATTTGGAGATAGATTTCATGGCTGATGATGCCTGCAATGACAGGCAAAACTTGTACCATACTCAAACTTAATATAATGACAGTGTTATAGTCCTAAAGACTTAACTAGTATTGAATAGGTGGTGTCAATAAATTGTTTAACATTTAATCATTGAATTTCAATACGGTCAAAATGAAAATAATCACTTGTAATCTCAGATACAATTCGCCAACGCCCATCGAAACTAGACTGTGGAGCAGTGGAGCTCAGTGCTGTTCACAGATGAATCCAGATTCTGTTTGAGGGCACCAGATGGAAGGGAGAGAGTATGGAGAAGGTCCGGGGAACATTATTTACCCTGTACTTTCTCTGCAAGGACACTGTTCAATGGAGGTTCTGTGATGGTCTGGGCTGGGATTTGGGATTACCACTGATGCGCGCACGGAGCTTGTGTTCATCGAAAATGGAAGTCTGACAGTCCACCGATACATCGAGGATATTTTAGTGGGCCACGTGTTGCATTTTGCACCTGTCATTGGCAAGAACTTTATCCTGATGCACGACAATGCTCACCCAAACATTGCCGTTTGTGTATGTGAGTACTTGGATGAAGTCAGAATTGACTGCACGTCATCGCCTGCTCGTAGCCCCGACCTCAACCCGATGGAGCACGTCTGAGATAAGCTTGGAAGACATACTAGGAGTCTTTCCCCTGACACATTGGCTCAACTTCGAGGTGCGCTCCAGGCAGAATGGGAGCTCATACCACAAGAGAACTTTTGAAATTGCATCCTGAGCATGCCTGATTGAATCACAGCTGCAACTGCAGCTAGAGGTGGTAATACCCGTTACTGAGGCAATGGAAATGTGTTGAAACATGTGGACAAATGGACTGCATACGAAACTGGGCAGAGCTCAAGATTTTGACAATTCCAAATTCGTGATGGTGGACTGTTGTGATTATCACGATCAACGATATCAATTATTGCGCTGAACTTCTCAAATGGGTTAATTAACTTATGATGCATTGCCATATTGTTGTAATGTCATAATATTTTTTACCATGTTTCAAATGGACTAACATTAAATGTTGTCCGAAATACACAGTGTTTTGCTTTTTTTGCTGGTTAGTATATAAAATGACGAGATAATAGTGATGCTGTGTCGGGAAACAGGATGCAAATATTTAAACAAGAAATAAAAACTAGTGTGGAAAGTAGAATTCAGATATTATTGATACAGATCATATCCAGAAAAATATATTATAAGCTTTATTCAGAAACGTGAGCCAGAAGACTGGGGAAAGGGAATAATAACACCAGTCTTTTAGAAGGGGTACAGAAAAGAAGAATCACACTCTTATTACAAGTGGTAAAAATAGTGGCAAGGATATTAGAGGGGAGAACGAGAAGGAGGACAGAAGAAGAGTTGCCAGAGTAACAGTATGGCTTTAGAAATGAAAGATCCACTACAGTGGACCACATCTTCACAGCATGAGGCAATTAATGGAAAAGAATTGGGAATATGGAAAGGATCTGTTCCCAGGGATATGGTTTAGGAAACCATAGTCAAAAAGAGACTGGGTACACAAACCGTAGAAATGGTGCAAGCAATGTACCAACAACTGCGACAGCAGCATACAGACTCCAGTTGGAAATACAGAATGGTTTAGAAATAAAACTAGACTAAGACAAGGGAGTGTGCTATCACCTCTCTTATTTCTGATGGTTATGGATGAAATTTAAAGGAGACAAAGGAAGCATAAGGGAATACGGAGATGAAGTTATTACTATTTGCAGACAATACTGTGGTCTGAGGAACGAACAGCAAATAAGTACAAGAACAATTTGATGCATTGAACGAGAAAATTGAAAAGTATGGTATGAAAATCAGCACAGAGATAAGCAAGACCATAGTGATACCAAGAGGAGAAAGACAAGGGGAAGGCATTGTGAACATTGGTGGTCAAAGCCTTGAAATTGTTGACAGTTTCAAATACCTAGGGAGTGAATTAATGCAGAATACAAGGCTGGACAAGGAGATTAGCAAGAAGTGTGCAACAGGGCAATGCTTTCTACCAGAGTGTAATAAACATTCTCTGGAATAATGAAGCACAAAGGAAGTGTAAAGACATAATGTACAAAATGTATTATGTACCTACAATGACATAAGCAGCTAAAACCTGGACAATGACAAGTAGGGAGGAGAGTAGAATTAAATCCAGCAAAATGAAATACTTAAGAAGTATGATAGGAAAGACAATGAAAGACAGAGTGAGAAACAATGATATTAAATAGGAATTCAGAAAAGAAAACTTAAATGAGAGACATGATATGGGTTTTTGGGCTTATGCCGTGTCAAGAAAACAAGGTGAAACTCTTTACGTTTTGCAAAGAACTTTGCTCAGCATCTTCAGAAAAAAATGTCGACTGTAAAGCTCTTAAGTCAATCCTCGATTTCAAAAGAAGCTAAATATCTGACTCTGGGGGATGCAGTGCCACCTAGATTATATGGACTTCCTAAAATCCATAAAGAAGACGTTCCCCCCAGATCAATTGTTAGTGCAACAGGTTCTCCTACATATGCTTTGGCTAAATACCTAAGCCAAGTTGCTTCAGACACATATACAACTTAGAGACACACTGTATTCATCAATTTCATCAATAAGTAGTAAAAAATAACCCTTCAACCCAATGCACTTCTGGTGAGTTTCAATGTGGAATCCTTGTTCACTAAAGTGCAGAATGAGTTGGTCATGTCCCTCACTGAGCATCTGTCCCTGAGGTCATTACTGAGCTATTTCTTGCGGGGTGGGCAATTTTACGAACAGACGGATGGGGGTGACTATGGGAAGTCCACTCTCGCCGGTAGTGGCTAATTTCTTTATGGAGCATTTTGAGAAGGAGGCTATTGCTTCAGCGCCCGTCAAACCTATGATTTGGTGGAGGTATGTGGATGACACATTTGTAGTATGGACAGAAGGTTCTGAGAAACTTCAAGTATTTTTAAACCACTTAAATCAGCAATATTCTGCAATTAAATTCACTATGGAGATGGAGTCGGATGGATGACTTCCTTTCTTGGATGTTTTAGTAAGAAACCAGAAGGCTCCTTCGGACATACCATTTATCGTAAGCATACGCACACAAACTGCTTCCTCCATGCAGATTCTCACCACCATACAGCACAAAAACAGGGCATTCTCACAACACACGCCACGAGAGCGATACAAATTTGTGAGCCATCAAATATCCAGGAGGAGATGGACACACTCTAAGGGCCGGTTCTACCACCTACTGGTAAAGTAACGCGTAACTTGCCCTCCACGTAAAAGGATATTACACGTTATAATTCTCATGTAGGTCCCTATTGAAATGTACATAAATACAAAGTATGTTACAAGTGTTATTTTAATATCCACCTATTCAATACAAAGAGATCTAGTAAATTAAGAATTAAATCTTATCACAAAAGGTTACAAGAGACATGTTTTGCCCATTTTTAGGGTTTATGGCATCATCAGCCTCAAACTCAAACCTGTAAGGTGAATAATCAGGATTCTGATTGTTCTTATAAATCATAAAAGGAGGATATCAATGTAGGTGTTTGTCTAACATAAAATTATAAGAATGTCCTTGGTTAAAACCGTAGTATCAAGCTGAATGTCACAAGTTCACAAGATTACACTCTCCGGAGCGCTGAGTCAATGCGCCCAAAACCTGTTGGGGGTGGAGCAGTAAACAACTCAATCTTATAATGAAGTAGAAATGTGTTTCTTTGAATACTCCTATTGGAGGATAAGAAAAGAGTAAAGCTGCTAGACTGTTAAAGGTGTTAATTTTGTATGTTAAGAAAACAGTCTTCTTTAAGTAGCTGTGGAGCAAGGAAGGGTGTTCAGCTGTCTATAGTCGTATTTATCTGGCTTGAAGGAGTAAAAGTCGAATGTGTTAAGATAAGATGACAGTCTTCTTAAAGTAATGTAGAAGCAAGGAAAGGTATTAGGCTGTCTATGGTCGTATTTATCTTGCTTGAAGGAGCGAAATTCTAAGGTATATTGATGTTGATTAGAGCTTTTTGGTTTAAAGTCTGTAACAAGAGGTGGTGGTGGTGATTATTGTTTAAAGAGGAAGTACAACTAGGCAACCATCGAGAGTGAATGCTTAAGAAAATATTTTTGAAGAGAAGGTGGGTAAAAAAATAAATAAATGGAGAATGTATGTAATGATACAAATCAGTTATGGAAAGGTTCGTTGAAGAAAACAATGTTATGTGTATGTTCATTTATCTCTTTGACTGTTATGGTGTTAATCAGTTGCTATGGTAGCGTTGAAATGACTGATACTTGCACTTCTAGTACTGTATCGATGTGAGATTGGCAGAGGAGGGTGCGGTGGGCTTTAATTTTCTAATTTTAATTTTTCAGTTTTCAGACTACCTCAAGCGTTCTTGTAGCGCAATGGCTAACACACTCACTTCGTAATATGAGGTATGAAGGTTCGATTCTTCATTATGCCAAATTTTTTTAATTTTCATAATTAGTGTTGTATTCATCTGTATGCCTCTTTTCATACGTTCTTTCATTAATAATACATTTCATTGAAATGTTTAATCACAACGTTATGTCTACTAGGAAAATGATTTATATGTGTGCTACTTATAGAAAGTGATGTTATGATTAATTCCAATCATTATAGTAGTAAAGCATATAGGAATGTCGTCCAGGTAGCAATTCCCTATCAGTTGTTTACCTAGTCTTCTCGTAAATGATTTCAAGGAAATTAGAAACTATTTCATTCCCAAATTGATATTTACCCCAATTAGTTCTTTACATATAGAGTATCTTCCAACTTTACTAAATAAAATTAAACATTAGAATGAAATGCATTATAAATGGAAGCATATGGAACTAAACGAGGTCACAGAGATAGCTGCAAATAGAGCATCGTGGAGATACTTAATCAATTCACAGAAGCCTGCAGATAGAATGCTCAAAGGCAATATGACCATGAGAGAGAGAGAGAGAGAGAGAGAGAGAGAGAGAGTGCGTGTGTGTGTTTTTTTTTTTTTAAGAACAATGACAGGAGATGAAAATACATTTTTTAAATGTAAATTAGAACGACGAAGAGAACCTGCGTACCTTCTATTACGGATCAAGCGACTTGACCAACGCTGCCTTACATGACAGGTTATAACTGGCATAAGAAAATGTAATCTCGAGACTTTAATCCCAATTAGGTATTGATTTTGAAGCTCGTAGATTAAAATCACGAAAGCTTGACACAAATCGTTGCCCATAACTTTTAAGACTCAGCAGATGCAAACACAGGAAAAAAAGACAATTGAAATAAGCTTCATACATCTAACAATAGATAGCACCTCACTCGAAAGCGAGAAGTCACTGAAAATCAGTCTAGCCAACCCCATATATCTGTGTCTAGCTCCAGGTAGCTACCTAGCACTTGCGCGGAGGTGGTTGCACGCAAGCCAAAATACCAGCTGGTTTACAACCTGAGGTAGTTTACGTCCCGCGCAGCTGCCAGCCACTTTACCAGCAGATGGTCGAACCGGCCTAAGTCACATTCAAGGGTAATGGTTACAACGATGTACAGATTCATAGAGCCCTGCATCCCAGAGGGACAACTAATCAAGAAGTGAAGGGAACTGCCAACCTGCCTTAAATTCACAACACCACAGACAGAATTGCCGCGGTCCTTCACAAGCATAATATAAAAAACGTGTTTGGCACCGTCACTAAAATTGTTCATAGTTTAAGTAAAAGCAAAGACAAATTGTCCCCACTATTACACTCTGGAGTGAACAAAATTTCCTGTACTTGCAGCAAGGTATACATTGGCCAAACGTGCCGGTCCATTGGGACTCCCATCAAAGAACACCAAAGAAATATCTGTCTCAACCACCCAGACAAGTCAGGAATAGCTGAGCACGCCCTATCGGCGGGTCATGATGTTGTGTTGCAAGATGTTCAAGCTCTTACCCACACTCAACACTACAGGTCTAGGATTATACGGGAAGCTGTGGAAATATGTAAAAATCCTAACAATTTCAACAGGGATACTGGCTATCAATTAAGTAATACATGGTTACCAGACATTAAGGATTTACATAGGTAGGTCTCTTCCCTGTCCTTTCTATATTGTTATTTTGTTTCGGTGTTTTCCAAATTAGTATGTTCATCAACACCAGCTGGTTCATTCCAAGCTATGTGTTACGTGTTAATGCCATACTTTCATACGTGTGTACACCGTCTATGCCCCCCGCTCCCCTCTCACAATGTCTCACATCATCATCATCATCATCATCATCATCATCATCATCTGCTGGTTTTCTCCACATACTTTCTTTCCAATCTTCAACTCTCTTCTATTCTATCCTGGTGTCTTTCATGGCTTTTATTTTATTCCACCACATTTGTCCCTGATTCATCTGATGTTCTCTCTGACACTTCTCAAGCACACATAGTGTGATAGAACATCTCATTTGGAGCTTAATGTTGTCATCAACTCCCACTTGGAGCGCTGTACCAGCATACAGCAAGCCAGCTGGTGACGAACGAGCTTACCGCTTCAATTCTCCAACGATAAAATATTTGCAAATTCAAATCCTTATTATAGTAGAAGACATCCTTGTGAACAGTCGAGATTTTCTTCTGAAGACGCGGAGCGAAGTTCTCTGTGACACGTGAAGAGTTTCTCACCTTGTTTTCTTGACATAGCATAAGCACAAAAGCTATGTCATTTCTACGAGTACCACCGTGAAAGCATCAATGTTAACATTAAATGAGAGAAATGATAGGAATAAACTAAGATGGTTTGGACATGTAAAGAGAGTGGAGGAGAAAATAATACCTATACATATGATAAAGATGAAGTTTGAGGGAAAGAGGGAACCTAGAATAAAGTGGATCGATTCAATAAAGAGGAGTGAAAAGAAAAGGAACCTGGACTGAGCCAAAATGATGGAATAGGAATGGTGGAAGAAGAGTGGGAAGTGGAGAAGGCCATAATTACCCCAACCCGGCAGGAGCTGGATAAGGGGAAAGGAAGATGATGATTTCTTCAAGCAGGTAAGGCACATGAAGTTCTTAAGATTCACTAATCTACTGTTTGGTAAGGAACCAGGCCATTATTATTATCAGAACCTGCGATTCTAGTAGTAGCAGCAGTAGCTCCCATTGACTTGTTGGCCTTCGAAAGACAAGAAATTTGGCTCACACAAGAAAAGCTAGGAAGGAAAAGGGCAAAGGCTTTGGCTCACACAAGAAGAGCTAGGAAGGAAAAAGGCAAAGGCTTTGGCTCATAGTCGCAGAATGCAACGATGGCAAACAAGATGGGAAGATGACTCTAGAGGGAAATGGACGAAAAGACTGATACCTTCTCTGGGCATATGGGTTGCCCGAAATCATGGTGAAGTGAACTACTATCTCACACAGTTCTTGACAGGTCATGGATACTTCCGAAAATTTCTGCATAGGCTAGGGCTAGCAATTAGTCCGGTGTGCATATACTGCGGTGATATCAATGATGTATCACATACTTTCTTTGTGTGTGTTCATTGGCTGCCACAAAGAAGATGCTTAGAAGTTATGCATGGAGAATTGACGCCAGAAGGGATCGTGTCAGTAATGCGACGAAGTCGAGAATCTTTGGACCAGGTGGCAGTCTACGTCTGCATCAGAAGAAGAAGGAGCTGGACGATTACGACAGACAGTAAAGCAGAAGAAGAAAGACGAAGCACAAGATGCATTAAGCACGACATCCGCCCTGAAGTAATGCGAGAGCGGTTTCCGGGGCGGAGATAAACGCCGTGGGAAAAGGGAGTGTGGTTTTTAGTGGGTAAGAATCTCCACACACTTGTTGAGTGCGGACCCTCACAAGCGTCTTATGAAAGATTTTCCACACTCCCTCGCAAAAAAAAAAATTTTAAATATTATTATTATTATTATTATTATTATTATTCTCTGCAAATAACCTCACTCCTTGTGGGTGGGGTTAACTTCCAATAAGTAACCAGGGGAACCTGACCCCTACAGAGCGCGTCCCCAGGTGGCAGATAGGGGCCCCCTACAGTATGTAGGGCTGGCTTCAATAACCAATACAACCCGTGGACCAATAGGTAGCCCAATTCCTGGGGGCTTTAGAATACTGGGACACCCTCTCTCCAGGGGTCATAAATTTGGAGGGCCCTTGCCCTGGGTTAAAGGTTAAGACCTCAACGATATCTACGGCGGAGAAGATGAACTTCGGTACAGTGGAGATGGCGGAAGAGGCAACCCATCCTTCTGGGGGTGTACAGATGGAACCGTCTGCCTTGTAGGACGAGGGAGGCATCCTCAAAGGCTAAGGGAGTAAACCCTGAAAGAAAATCCTCTTATGAGTTAGGCCTAGCAAGTCAGCAGGAGAGTACTGAGTACAGTCGCTTTCAATAAGAAAAAGAGCCTCGGAAAGAAGATTATAGACCGGACTGACACGTACTCTCAGAAAATTGTAAGGTATGATGACCCTAAGACTGATGATATACAATGTTCTGAAAGGAAACCCAAAATAAATAAAAGATTCAAATACCGAATTGGAACTATGAACATTCTATCATTAACTGGAAAGGTAGAGGAACTCCTAGATATGATGGACAGAAAAAAAAATATCAATATTGGGATTAAAGGAGACCAAATGGAAAGGGATTGGAAGTAAGACACTTCGTGGAGGATACAAATTGTACTGGAGTGGACAGGAGAAGGTAGCGAAAAATGGTGTTGGATTCTTAATTAATGAAGGGACTAATGCTTCAGCTGAAGTTATCTGCAAAAGTGACAGAATCATTAAAATGTTCGTGAAACTGGAGAACACTAAGTACACCGTCATATGAGTGTATGCCCCACAGACAGGCTGCAGTGAGGAAGACAAAGAGAAATTTTGGCAAGACCTGGAAGATGCAGTTAATAAGGAAAAAGTTATTATTATTGGAGATCTAAACACGCAAGTTGGGGTAGACAGACTTGGGTACGAGAACATCATTGGTCCACACGGATTTGGACAAAGGAACCCAGAAGGAGAACAACTATTAGATCTGTGCAGAAGAAATGACCTAATAATCAAAAGTACATTCTTCAAAAAAAAAAAAAGACAGAGTCACAGAGTAACAAGGTATAGTTGAGAAGGTCAGTATAGAACATTGATCGACTATGTAATCACGAATAAAGATGGTGGCAGATACATAACAGATGTAAAGGTAATCCCTAGTGAAAGCATGGACAGTGACCACAGATTGCTGGTAGTAGACTTCAAGCATAAGACTAATGAAATGCACAAAATTATTCTGAAAAAACCAAGGGTTAAAACTTGGAAATTGCAAGAAGTCCAAATAAAGGAAGAATACAAACTAAGGATTCAACAGAGTCTGCCGAAGGGTGAAGTAACCAACGTTAATGAAGGGTGGAAGGCTTTCAAAGATACCTTTGTGGGAGAAGCCAAAAACCTATGTGGAGTTACAAGTTCCATCGAAAGAAAAGAGGAGACACCATGGTGGAATGATAGAGTGAAAACAGCGGTGAAAGAAAGAAACCAAATAAAGAAGACACTGGACAAGGAAAAACAAAAACAGGGACAAGAACGCAATGAACAAGAAATACAAAGATTCCAAGGAGCATACAGGAACAAGAAACTTGCTGTAAAGAACATTGTAAGGGAAGAAAAAGAAGAAATGGAATGAGTTTGCAGACAAACTGGAAGAGGACAGTAAAGGAAATATGAAATTGCTATACAGAGTAGTGAAAAACAAGTGAAGGGATCAAGAGACCATAAAAGCAATAGAACGTGATGATGGAACTCTGGCACAAGAAGAGGGACAAATAACGAGGTAAACAGGAACTCAAGATCTATTTTGAAAAGTTGCTGAATGGAGATACAGAAAACATAACAACGGATAGAGGAGAGCCAAGTCGAGAAACCACAACTGAACCACCAATTACATGGCTTGAGGTTGAAAAAGCGTTCAACAGCATGAAGAAAGGAAAGGCAGTGGGCATAGATGAACTAAGTGCAGATATGCTGAAAGCGGCATGAATTCCAGGAATCCAATGGCTCTACAGACTGCTCAACAAGATATGGGAGGAAAATACTATTCCTAAGGACTGCAAGATGGGCATCATTGTACCTCTGTTCAAGAAAGGAAGCCGACGAAAATGTACTAATTATCGTGGTATTACACTACTGTCTCATGTCCTGAAAATATTGGAAAAAATAATAGAGACCAGAATCAGAGATATTATTGAACCAATTTTGGAAGAAGAGCAGTATGGTTTTAGACCAGGAAGGTCAACTACAGACCTTATATTTGCAATTAGGATGCTAATGGAAAAATACTGGGAGAAGAACAAGCCTTTATTTCTAATATTTTTGGACATTGAGAAAGCCTACGACAGTGTACCAAGGGAAAGAATTTGGCAATGCATGAAAGAACTTCAAGTGCGAGACAGCCTCATAGACTAAGTGAAAATGTTGTATAGTGGGAATAGAAGTTGTATTCAAGTAGGACGTGGTTTGTCAGACTGGTTTGAAACAAAGAGAGGAATGCAGCAGGGCAGCTCGTTGTCACCAATGAAACCCCTTGACATAAACAAAGTCTTCATAAATGATAAAAAAATTAACATAGTCCTACAATTTAAATACCTTGGAGAAATGATTATGCACAACTTAAATGAGAAAGCAACATGGATAAATAGAACCAGCAAAATGAAAAAAGCACAATTTCTAACCTGGTCAACTTATAACAAAAAATGCTTGTCAATAGACACTAAGATCCAGCACTACAAAGCTATAACTTTGCCCGAAGCCACTTATGCTTGTGAAACCTTGTTCCAAATTAAGAATGAAAGAAGAACTGATCAGTTCCTCAAAACTGAAAGAAGAATTATTAGAACTTGCATAAATAAAAAGTACCAGGTTGAAGGAGTCTGGAGAATCCTCCCCAATTAAACTGTCTATCGAGAGATTGACCCAGTTACCAACATGATAAAGAAGAAAAGAATCTCTTATTTCTTTCAAATCTTATGATTACCAGAAAACAGGATTTTATGACAACTAGTGATGAGAAATCTGGGAAAGAAGACAGGAGGGCATTGGATCAAAGAAATTCAAGAGGATCTCCAAACAGTTGGACTCAAAATTGCAGAGAACAAGAATAAAATTACCACCCTTCTTAAGAATCATAAATTCTCAACTGAAATGATGCTCAGAAGGCCTGTAGA
Source organism: Anabrus simplex (assembly GCF_040414725.1). Taxonomy (NCBI): domain Eukaryota; kingdom Metazoa; phylum Arthropoda; class Insecta; order Orthoptera; family Tettigoniidae; genus Anabrus; species Anabrus simplex. The sequence continues at coordinate 292,119,096 of NC_090267.1, forward strand.
GATCTCAGACGAATTAAGAACACTGCGCTCAGAACGAATGAAGAAGTACTGGGTAGATAAGAAGAATCAAACAGTACAACGCTCAAAGAAAAATTGTACATGGAAGACTCAGTGGTCCAGTGTGGCCAATAAAGTTAATAATAATAATAATAATAATAATAATAATAATCATCATCATCCTAAACCATCTCCAGTTTCCCAGGTGTGGTATATGAGCCTCGTCCATCTCATCCTGTCCTTGTACCATTCCTCCTCCACCAACTTGTCCCAGTCATGACCTCTCAGCAGTACATCGTTCTTAACTAAATCTATCCATTTCCTTCGTGGCCTTCCCACGGGTCGTCTTCCTTCTACTTTTCTGTCAAATTCCTTTCTTGCAGTTCTGTTAACTGGCATTCTCTTCATGTGACCAAACTACTTCAGTCTTGATATCTGAATCTTATTGAGGAGAGAATCATCTATTCCTACTTCTTCTCTAATTTTCTCATTCCTAATCTTGTCTTTCCTGGTTTTCTGGATCATAGTGCGTAGGAATTTCATTTCAGCTGCCTGGAGTTTGAAATTATCTCTATTGGTCAATGTTGTGGTTTCGAGACTGTATGTAAGAATTGGTGTATAATAGGACTTGTACAATGTCATTTTTGTTTTCATAGGTATTTGCTGATCCCACAGCAGGTGTCTTACCTGGTGGTAGAATTGTGTTGCCTTGTTGATTCGATTGTTCACCTCATGTTTTGCTAGGTTGTCATGTGATAGAACACTACCCAAGTATTTGAAAACTGGAACGCTGTCCAGTTGGGCTTCATTTAACATGATTATTGGTTCTGCTCCTTCTCCATACACTTTCATCACCACCGTCTTGGTCTTACTGATGTTTAACCCAAATTTCTTAAACTCCTCATTCCAGCTTTGCATTCTCTTTCCCAATTCCTCTTCTGAGTCACTCCAGATCATATCATTATCTGCAAATGTGAAGGCTTTAATATCTCCATGTTCTTTCCTTTTAATAGATTTCATTACTACATGATCTCAGTTTTCTCAAAGGATATTTGTAATCCTATTTTTAATGCAATTTTCTGGAGCCTGGTGATCTGAGCATGGACTTCTTCCATGTTAAGGGCTAAAAGAGCTAAATCATCTGCAAACCCTAGGCAGTTTGTCCTTATTGAGGGTTTTGCTCCAATTTTGATTTTAGGTGGGGGTTTTTTAAAGCAAATTTTCATGATGTAATCTACAGCCACATTGAAGAGCAATAGGGATAATCTGACACCTTGTCTGAGGCCTGTATTTATTGTAAAAGCATCTGACATTTCTCCTCTGAACTTTACCTTTGAAATTGTGTTGGTTAAAGTTAGTGAATTTTTGTTAATTTAGGATGAAGGCCATATGATCTGAGGATTTTTAAAAGAGTAGGTCTGTGTATACTATCATAAACCTTTTTGAAATCTATGAATGATTAATGGTTGTGAATTTCATGTTTTTGGTCCGTATTGAACTGAGAATAATATATAAGTAATAATAATAACAACGTAAACGTTTCCACCTTTTCAATACTAAAATATATTCACAAAATTATAAATTACACGGTACTAGTTTCGACCCATCTAGGGGTCATCATCAGCCGTATTGGAGCAAAGATCACTTTTGGCGATGGGTCGGCAAACGAGGTTTCTCCACCAGTTGCGGTCCCTGAACTTCTCTCCTTCTTCAATGCTTTCCAAAGTATGTCCTCTCTGTCGAATGTCAATCTTCACCATGTCCTTGTACCTGAGTCTTGGTCGCCCTCTTGGTCTTTTGTCTTCAAGTTTTAGATCGTACATTTTTTTTTGGTAATCTGTTATCACCCATGCGTCACATATGTCCATACCATCTCCGTCGCTGCACTGTTATTTTGTCCTGCAGTCTTACAACTTGAGCCTGCTTGCGGATTTCCTCTGTCCCTCCGTGTTTTGCCGATCATGCTACGGACAAATTTCATTTCTGCTGCCTGGATTCTACTAACATCTTTGTTTCTCATGGTCCATGTTTCGCAACCATAGGTCAGGATTGGTACGTAAAAAGTTTCATATATGACTCTCTTACATTTTGTTGGTATTTTCTTGTTCCATATTATGTCTTTAACTATTTTGTAAAAGTTGCTACCTGCCTGAATTCTGTGGGAAATTTCCTTATCTATAGAACCAGTATCAGAGATAACACTTCCAAGATATTTGAACTGATGGTTCATCTGTAGCTGTTTCCTCTCCATTTCAATGTGTCCCATTGGTTGCCTGTTGTGGTTCCAAAATGTTTTTTATCCTATTGTAAATTAAATTTTGTAAGTGCAGTCCAAAAGGGTTATTCCCTAGTAATTGTCTGGATTAGTTTTATCCCCTTATTTGAATAATGGATAGATTACACCTGAGGTCCAAGTGTTCTGGGATTTTCTCTGTGATCCACATTTTGACTAGATGCTGATGTAAATTCACGATTGCTGTTTTCCCTGCATTTTTCCAGATTTCTGCAAAGACTAGGTCTTCACCACATGCCTTATAATTTTTTAGTTCCTTAATTGCGAATTCTACCTCATTGATAGTTGGAGAATTTATTAGATCAGGGGTGGTTAAAATGGGTGTGTCAGTATTTACTTCCAACATTTCCAGTGGGTCATCACAATTTAAAAGTTTGTTGAATGTCTCTGCAAGGATCTCTGCATTTTCTTGATTACTAAGGGCTAACCTTCCTGATTTATCTCTCAGCATTAATATTGGGGGCTCATATTTTATAAGGTATTTGCCGAAGGTTTTATAATAATCTCGTGATTGCTTTTTGTTAAAACTCTCCACTATCCTTTGTAAGGTATTTTTAAGATGTTTGCGTTTGGTTTGTCTGATGATTTTATGGGTTGACTTCCTTTGTTTTATTGGGCTTGATGATTTATCCAAGCTCCGTTCTTCTCTCAATTGCCTGGTCATATTCTTCATCCCACCATTCATGTTTTTTCCTAGGATTTGTTGGAGTTAACTCTTCTGCTATAAATTTCAGTTTGGTGGTCAGTTCTTCTAAACATACTATCAGAAAATAATGAAAATCCCCAGCCTGTTTCCAGTCACTTGACCAGGTCAGGAATGGAATGAATGAAGCCCCCATCTAGAGGCAGCGAGAATAGGAATTGTGTTGGCTGCCGAAGCCTGTTGCACTCCTCTGGGGCAATTATTAATGACTGGCAGATGAAATGAAATGATATTGGAGAGTTTTGCTGGAATGAAAGATGACAGAGAAAACCCGAGTACCTGAAGAAAAACCTGTTCTGCCTCCTCTTTGTCCAGCACAAATCTCATGGAGTGACCGGGATTGGAACCACGGAACCCAGCGGTGAGAGGCTGGCGTGATGCCGCCTGAGCCACGGAGGCTTCACCATTAGAAAATAATATTTTCTCAAAATTGTCTTTTATGCATTACTACCCAACCCTCTTAAAATACACTAGCATCCAAAACTTAAATAAGATGTGAGAAAATATTTTATTAATGGCATGTCACAGGTGCACAAAATATAACAAAAACTAATTATCTAGTATACAATAGAGTACAATACATGAAATCATCATCATTTTTCTGGTCCAATTTGATCTTGGAATGGTTAGTAGATCACTGACCTCCATATCTGTTTGTCTTTCCACCATTCTTCATCAAAGACATCTTGAAAGTTTGCCACTCTCTTCCTTAGGTCTTGTTTAATTTGTTCTCTCCAACATTTCCTGTGTCTTCCTCTTGTCTTTTTCCTGCAACCTCCAGTTCAGGCACTGACTCCGGCATCCTGGTTCCTCTCATTTTTTCACGTGCCCATTCCACATCAGTCTCGACGGTTTTACTCTCTCTCCCAGCCTGCATACACCTACTGGTTCTCGTTTCACTTATTTCTTATTCAGTCTTGTCTTGTCTAGATTTAGCAAGCATACTTCTTAGGAATTTCATATCACTTGTCTGGGTTTTACATTCCTCTGCTCTGCTCATTATCCAAGTTTCAGTTCATTACATCAAGATTCAGAATCGATTTAGAGAGTTCTTGTACACAATTTCCTTGCAATCTGCTTCTTTTTCATTTCAAAGATAACAAAAAGAAAACTGAAGACCATTTTCTCAACAGAAAAAAAACGAATATGAGATATGATTACCTCAAACTGCTACAAATGCCTTGAATGACGTCATACTCTCGACGAGGTAGTTCAAGAGCTGTATGGGCAGGCCACTCCATTCAGTGGATATCCTCATCTTCAACAATTGAAGGGCTTAGTGGAAAAAGGGGGTATCCCTCCAAAGTGTACTTTTGAGATATTTAGCATTTTATTAGATTGCCTGTAACTTTATCAAAACAATAAGAATCAGAAAATGTTTTAAGGATTGAGTGATGTAGGTACTGTATTAAATTCCTGCAAATGTGGGGCTGAATACGTTGATTTTTATTGTAAAAAATGTTCACTTGACTACTGACATGTAGATGATATTGTAGATAAAACAGATTTTCAAATACAACAGAGAAAAAATAACTCTAATTAATCTCATGAACATTAAACACCCTAAATAACATCAAGCTCATTGGTTTCTTCTATTTCATTTTCATTGTCTGATTTCAAATTCTGATAATAGCCATGGAGTACGGAAGGCACAAACTTCAACATGGACATTATATCACGCAGTTTAGCCGCTTAGATGGGCCTACTATTAGGACACTTTGGTTCCAGAACAGTGTCATTTTCTGTGCCCTTCCCTTACCCTTCTGCAGACTTATGGTAGTATATTGGCCTATATAACTGTATGTGAACCGTACATGCACTTTATGCCCTACCTGTAACCTCATAACAAATGCCTCTCAGAAGTCCATGCTTATGCCAGAAGGGGTTTTGTTTCTTTTTGTTAGCTTCATTGTTAATGGAGTTAAACTAACAAAATCCTCTTTCTGCATTTCCACTACAGTGAACGGTTTCTTTTTTCTTGCAGTTTGGATCAGGTTTGCCCATTCTTGAGGGGTGTAAATGTATTGGGTACGTCGCTTTAACTTTTCAATGATGCCAAAATCTGCATCCCAAGGCAAATACGTATGGCCAGGCACCAAAAATCTATGTTCTATGCTCTCAAACCAGCCCATTTTAATCATGTAGATCCACACACACATAATGGGAAAGTTACTTTGTCCCACACAAGAATCACTATAAACAATAAGGTGTTTCATGTTTCCTCTAATTTTGGGGATAATTTGAAGCAAAACTATTTCATCCGCTCCACGTCCTGCCATACACTCTGGCCAAACAACCAAAAAGATACGCATTTTGGATATTTCGATCTCCTAATTTATAAAAAGCATTAAAAAGTTCTTTCTTCCTGTCTTCTGCAATATCCTTGTAGCCACACTATTCTGTTTTACAGCACTGGATACTGGTACACACTTTAGCAGGTATAAACTCCCCTCCGCGTGCAATATATTCTTCTCCATCATTATGTGCCTTCTTCCTGCTATTATCTTCCCATTTTTCTGGATTTCTCTTCCTCTTTTTTGCTTTTAATTTCTATATTTTCTTCATTTATAAACAAACCACTACTTTCTGCATGAGCCATATTGATTATAAGCCCAGGTTTGCAACCTGCTCTCCCATTGGTTGGTTAGGTAATCATTTAGCCAGTCGGAACCCAGGCATCAGAGAGATTAGGGATACCTCCTTATTCCACTCAGAAGTGTGAGACTGCTCTTTAAGGCCTGTTATATTATCCTCTTTAGTACTGACATGGAGCAATCCTGCACTCTGATAGTTCAATAAACAGATGCCAGATGGACCCAGCTCACATAATATGCACTTAGCTCTATTTTCACCAAAAGGAGGGATACCCCCTTTTTCCACTAAGCCCTTCAATTCATCCACCAGGTTGTATTGATGTGCATGTTCATTGCTGTCCATGAAAATGAAGTCTGGGCAGACCATATCTCTGATAAGTTGTACATCTGTCGGAGTACCTTGTCCCTGGATCTCTGGGCGGTAACAATATCTCTATTTAAGAAGTGCCGCTTCAAACGTCCACTGAACATGAATGCCTGTCCACTCCAATATTCCACCACTACCAAACTGATCCCTTTACAATATGTTGCTGGGATTCATCTGTGAAGTATTCTTTCATTTGGTCAAGATTCAATTTTGGCGTTGCTGACACCACTGAAACTCTATTCTGTATGGTAGATAAAGCAAAACACATGCTAACAGCTGTCTGGCAGATGAATCTGCTGTCCTGAGTCTCCAATACAACAGTTTACCAAGGAAATGTAATTCCAGAGGCTGTTGCAAGTTCTGAGGACCCTAGTCTTGCAAGCACTATCTGGCTTTGTCACAGAGGTAAGACTGGATATAGATCCTACTGTGGAGTTCTTATTCCTGGACGAACTTGCACTGGCCTACAATGAATTCTCCTGTCTTGGAACCATCACCAAATCCTGGAAATGATGCATTATGGTATGTTCTGAGTTGCTAAAACTTCAGTCTGTGTCCAATCTGCATCCAGGGGTCTCATGATTCTCTCCTTTAAAAACGGGTCTAACTGACATCTTTGGGCCATGTTCATATCATACAGTGCACACATGATCACAAAATGCCCTTCAATAGCAATAAGAAATATAGAATGAAACAATCTATGCCTGATGTTCTATCTATCTTTCAATCACAAGCCCATTTGACGCTGGCAGTACTCTTGCCTATCTTGATAAATATTTACGGAGATCCTATAGCTCTATCCTTAAAGTTTTTCAAGTTTTCTTATAATGGTGAACCGTTGGACACTAGTCAGCTAATATTAATTTACAATTTCCTATCTTACTTTCTAAAGGACAAGAATAAAATACCAATACAGAGTGAAGTGGACATTTCTTTTCTTCTTTGTACTCCCATTCAACAACTCTGCCATTCAATTATTCATGTAATTGCCAGTGACCACCACCATATACACAGTTTAAATAGCCTGAAGAGAAGTAAATTCTTTGTCTATACTTAAATTCATGGCGAAGCACAACATGTGGGCTAGAGTCCTGCATCATGTGTTAAATGAAATGAAAATATAAGTTTTATATACTCCAAGGAAAAACTATATTATAGTTATGTATTATACCTCAATGTCAATACAAGGTATTGCTTCAATCTGTTCAAGAATTCGTGCGAGTTGAGTGATGTTTTGAGTCACTTGTCCAAGTTCTTTGTTGAGAGTTTCTAAAGGTGGAAAGGAGTCTATCACCCAAGCAGCTAAACGTCCTGCTGATGGAGCCAATGTGGGAGGTGGTGAGCATGGTTTCATACCGCGAGGTAGCGAGCCATCACGAGTAGATACCATTTCTGGAGGTGTTAATGGAATCTCTGCAAAAGAAAAAGAAAAAAAGTGAAATACAAGAACAAAATACCAATACAGAGAAAAGTGGACATTTATCTTCTTCTTCATACTCCCATTCAGTAACTCGGCCATTCAGTTATTTGTGTAATTGCCACTGACCACCACCTTTATACACAGTTTAAATGGCCTGAAGAGAAGTAAATTCTTTGTCTATACTTAAATTCAAGGCAAAGGAAACATGTGGGCTGGAGTCCTGCACGAACGAGTAAGCGAGCACAGAATACAATATATGGGGAGCATAGCCCAACTTGTTAGGCTGCCTGCAACAACTATTGTGGCCAAGCATAAGAGCCATGACCAAATCCTACATAATATTTGACACCAGCAAAGTTAAACATGTCTTTCTCCGTGTGCAACTATAGCCAGCACAGGCTTCTCATTCACGCTGTCTGGAACCATGCAGCGTGAGGAAGCAAGTTTAGTAATAAATAAGATTGAATGTACACACATTGAAGAAACGGGAGGGACTAAAAGGTGATGTCTGGAACTTCTTTCTGTTGGTTTTAGAATAAAACAGCAAGTCCACTGGATGTGTATCATGCACAAATTATCCAACAATATTGTGTTTTCAGTAAGAAAAAACTCATTTAAAGACACACAGTTGCATGAAATCCCACAAATGACACAACTCCTTCAGATATATCAGCACTATTAAATAACAGTATTACAGCAAAGTGTATTGCAATGTGTGCTGAAGATATGAGACCTTTTAATACTGTTACTGATGCAATGCCACATCCCTCTACTATAAACAGAGATGTCAATGAAGAGGACAATGGTTTTTTTTTGTTTTTGTTTTTGTTTTGCTTTACGTCGCACTGACACAGATAGGTTTCATGGCGACGATGGGACAGGAAAGACCTAGGAATGTGAAGGAAGCGGCCGTCGCCTAAATTAAAGTACAATCCCAGTATTTGCCTGGTGTAAAAATGGGAAACCATGGAAAACCATCTTCAGGGCTGCCGATAGTGGGATACAAACCCAGTATCTCCTGGATGCGAGCTCACAGCTGCGCGTCCCCAACCGCACGGCCAAATCTCCTGGTGATGATGTTATTAGAAAGAGCCTTCTTCTCTTACTAACAAAGTTAGTAACAAGGCATGTTCTGCGACAATAGATACGTGTATGATTTGCATGGATCGGTCTTTGGAGGATAATGTTTCATTTACAACAATATTCTCTGCCGTTAAGAAAACTGGGATGGATATTATGAAAGAAATGGCACAGAGGATAGCTGATTGGAACATTTCACTGGAAATGTTACATAATTCTGTTTTTGTCATTAACCAGTGCCTAGGAAAATCAGAACAGCTTCCTGGTGCTGTTCATTGTATAAACAAAGCACTTAGTCACACATTCAATGAAAAATGACGTCCCGAGCATTGCAGCAAACACAAATACTGCAAAATGCATTGTACGTTATATGAAGAAAAGTAGCCTCTGCTCTTCTTTGAATTCATCACTAAAACAAGGGTTAGCACATGATTGAACAGCATATACATAATACTGAAGTCCTTACACACTGTATGATGATAACGACGCTTGTTGTTTAAAGGGGCCTAACATCTAAGGTCATCGGGCCCCTTATGGTACGAGATGGATGACATGATATATGATAATAAAAATGTTAAAATGTATCCAGTGACTAGAATTTAAAACAAATGAAGATGAATAATGATGGTGACTTTAAAATAAGCAGTGGATATAATTCGCAATGCCTTATTTTCGGTAAACCAAAAGAAGACAGGTAATGGTAAAATAAAACACTGCCTTAAAATTCAATAATATATCATGCAAATGACTATTTAAAAAAGCACATTAAAATAGACAAACACAAACTATAACAGTGTCAAAGTAATAAAACTTAGTGAACAATAATACAAACTAATACCTAACACTATATCTATATATGATAAAACAAAACACTATCCCCCATAAAATGAATGACAAGGTCTGCTGATTGCTTGTCATCTCGCAGGATGAGGGAGATGGCACTCTGGAGTTTTTGACTGCTCATCATCTCGCAGGATGAGGGAGATGGCACTCGGGAGTTTTAGACTACGGCGCAGATCGACCAGGTCCACGCGTTTTGTAAGGATGTGAACCACGATAAGATGATTGCCACAAGTACACACCGGAAGGGGTTCTCCTTTCAGTAAATAGGAGTGCGTTACTATAACGTGGCCAATCCGAAAATGACATAGTACCACTGCTTCTCTCCGAGAAGCCTGAAGGGAAGTCCTCCATACCTTAGTTGCACCTTTCATCGCTCTCAGCTTATTTGGAAGTGGAGTGGCAAGCCACTCCATCTCCCAATGGGACATAACCAAATGTCTCAGCTGAGAGCGAATATCACTTGCTGGAATCTTGTAAGGCAATGGGGGCTATGTAACAAGGGTTAGCCTTATCTGCTAACTCGTTTCGCTCTACACCCATGTGGCTTGGGAGCCACATGAACGTGATTCTGGTGCCGGCATCCGAACACCTGGCCAGCAGGTGGTCCTGGATCTGCTGCATCAGAGGGTGCCGAGGAAAACAGGCATCAATAGACTGTAGCGAGCTCAAGAAGTCAGTACACAGCAGAAAGTATCGGCACTCATCGGACAGTGCATACCACAGAGCTTCACAGATAGCATAGAGCTCTGCTGTGTACACACTACAGATTTCTAGGAGAGCAAAAAGAAACCTATCATTGTCGACAACGAACGCACATCCCACTTTCGTTTCTGTCATTCAAAGTAATAAACTTCATGGTTAGGTTCTGTATTGAGTTAAGACTATACTTAAAATAAACACAAAGTTTTAATGTTCCACCTTCTCAATACTAAAAATCATTTGATGTTTACAAAAACATTACAATGATATTAATAGGTACTAGTTTCGGTCCACTGTGGACCATCATCAGCCTAGCCAAAGTATAAAAGCAAAAGACATAGTCATAAAATAATGTGGAGAAATGAGAGAGGATCTAGAAGGATGGGATGGTGGTGGAACGACATACAAAAGTGAAAACCGTACACTCGAATTATGATAAAAGTAACAAAGATGCGTTAACATTGACAAATAAAATACTTGCGAGGTCACATAAAATCTCCTGATGAGAAAGTCTTTGGTTGACGGTTACTCCTGTGTTGCACAATTAAAGTTATATCTGGTATATACGAAGTCCTATGTTTCTGGAAAGTTCTAGATGCGAGTTCCACATTAGCGTAGAGGGAAAATTGTCCGTTGAGACCAGCATAAGATTAAAAGTTGACAGAGTTGGACATGTTCAATGGTGGAATGAAAAACTTGCTGTGTTAAACAGAAGTAGTCTCAATTCAATCGGAACCCAATGAACTTTGCGCTATGTAGAACAAACTTGCTGTATTGAATGCAACTGACGGACGTTTCTGTCCTCAAATCAACCGTGTAAACGACATCTGAACCTGGATACCGGCCAACAACGGACAGAAAGAGCCTCCGATAAATCGAAGGGTCCGTGGTTCCCTTCAGGCCAGTGTACATATTTAGGGTTATTTTAGGTCGTCGTATTATCCACGGAGGTACCCCACTTGTTTGTCTGACAGGACAGGGAACCGAAGGTACATCAAACAATCTGTGACTGCTATCCAAGCATATTCCAACCAGCTGCGTTGTTCGAGGATAAGCAGCATACAGTTGACGGTTTCCATTGTGGAATACGCAAGGATAGCCTGGGTGAAAAGTGGCATCTGTCACAAATTTGCAGCATAGGACAAAAGCATTTACTGGCGCCTCAAGTGTAAAGGCGGCACACCAGATTCAGCGAGCAATGGGACTTGTACGAAAAGCTCCCGCTGCCAACCTAACCCCGCTGTGGTGGATGCTATTCAGTTTTGCAAGGACGCTTTACCTTGCTGATCCATATGCTGCACTCCAGTAGTCTAATCTGGATAAAACATGTGCCCTATAAAATCATAGAAGCACTGTATCGTACGGTCAGCCGCCCAACGAGTACTGCTAAGAAACTTCAAAATATTCAACTTCTTAGTGCATTGCACTTTTAACTGACGCTCCCACGATAATTTGCTATTGAAACGGAGCCCAAGAAATCGGCAAGTGTCCTAAATAAAGCGCAGGATGTGAGTGAAGAGTGCGCTTCCGTTTGCGGTTGAAAGCCATGTTCTGAAGTCCACTGTTCCACTCTCCTAATAGCTTGGTGTAACTGTTGCTTGGCGAATGCCATATTATGCGAGCTATAATGCAGAGCAAAAATGTCCACATATAGCAACGGCATTACTGCTGAACGAGCAGCAGCAACAATACGGTTTATGGCAATCATGACAGAGTGACACTAAGAACCGATCCCTGTGGGTCTCCATTTTCTCGAACATGGTATTGCGAATATGCCTTAACTACTCGGACACAGAGTAGAAGGGGGGACAAAAAATTTGCAGTAAATACCGGCAAGTTACCTCGGAATCTCCATTGATGCAGGATTGAAAGGATACCATATTGCCATGTGGTGTCATAGGCCTTTTCTAAGTCAAAGAAAACAGCCACCAAATGCTGCTTGTGGAGAAATGCATCCTGGATGGAACTCCCCAGGCGTATCAAATGGCCAGGGGTCGAGCGAGCGGCTCGAAAACCAAATTGGTACTTGGACAAAAGCCCTTGTTTCTCCAGACACCAAACAAGAACACACAGTGTAAAAAAGTAGTTGTTCTACTGACGGAAAAATAATGCCACTTACAGACTCCAGGGAAATGACAATGAGCTTGCAGGAAGAATCAGATGGCCAAAAAAGTGAACCTACAATCTTGTCAGTGCTACTTCAGTTTCACAAGCTTCAACAAGTTTGTAGTGTCAATGACAATTTCTGTGAGGAGAGTTAAAATACTGCAGTTACAAGTATGGTTTGACGATTGATAGATTTGTAATTATTAACTAACCTAATAGGTATCAACTTACAGATATGCATTTTTTTAACAGGAGGTAAGCAGCCTTGACCTGTCTGTGTGAGAAGGTTGTAATTACATTTCTTTTTTTTTTTTTTTTTGCTACTTGCTTTACGTCGCACCGACACAGATAGGTCTTATGGCGCCACAATGGGACAGGAAAGGGCTAGGAGTGGGAAGGAAGCGACCGTGGCCTTAATTAACGTACAGCCCCAGCATTTGCCTGGTGTGAAAATGGGAAACCACGGAAAACCATTTTCAGGGCTGCCGACAGTGGGGTTCGAACCTACTATCTTCTGAATACTAGATACTGAATGGAAATTCTAAGTTCCCATGGAGGGAATTAGATTCTTTTCCACCAATAGAGCATTCACAACCCTGCAATGTCGATATAGAATGCAAATAATTTGTTGAAATCAAAAGGGTTAATGTAAATCTTCTTGAATGCAATTATGCTTTAAGGCGTTGATGTGTTCTTTGTAACAAATAAAGAAGTTTCTGCCAGTACGTCCAACATAGCTAGCCTCACAACTGTCGCATTTCATTCGATACACTCCTGAACAACTGTACCTATTATTATCATTGACAGATTTGGCGTTATGTAAGATTTTAGCACTGTTGTGTGTGGTTTTGTATGCTATTTTTAGATTGCGTTTTTTGAAAATATTGGTTATGGAATGAACATGGGTATTATTAAATGTAAAAAGTACGTATTCCTTCTTGGAGTCGTTAGTTCTGGTTAGTCGTGATTTGGGTTGATATTTTATCTAGCTATGTCAGACGTACTGGCAGAAACTTCTTTATTTGTTACAAAGAACACATCAACGCCTTAAAGCATAATCACTTTTCGGCTATAGCTCAACATAACGAGGATTATAAGCATAATTTTACAAATATTGAGAACGACATGCAGATTTTAAGTATGATCCCCAAGGGCCCTCTGCTCAACATAACGGAAGAATTTTACATTACTATAGATCAATACGCAAACCCAAATTATAACTTGAACGAAATTACAGATAAAGTCAATATCCTCTTTAATACAGTCATCCCGATTTTAAAAAACACCTACATAAAAATAGTTATAAAACAGAATCCAATATATTTCAAGGAACCTCCCGAAGACACGCCCAGCCATGCTCCACCTCTCGCTGCCCCTATTGAACCTCCACTTCCCCTCTCTACCAACTCTACCTCACCTTCCCCAATCAATACCCCTCATGCCCCTCCACTTCCCCTCTCCGTTACCGCAAGTACTAGCCCTAGACGTACACGGAGCAGTACACGACGTGCTCCCTAACAGTACACATTCGACCAGTCAACAGGATTATGTAAGTAAACACTTATTCCATACGTTCATTAGACATTCCACTGAGAAAATTCTTATACTTCATTCTTCTCTGTTCTCGCAGATTACTGAATGTCCAACAACAAAACTACAAAGAGGGAGCATCTGCACCTACTCAATATCTTTTAACGAGATTAGTACCAAGAAAACTAATGATACATCATAATATTTTCATGTTCATTATTTAACATTCTTAATCATATGAACTTAAAAGAAAAACAACATACATAGTTGAATATTCTAGAATGCTTGGTACAAACATATCTGTGAATGTACAAAATTAATATAATTCCAAAACGTACCACAAGAATCATGTGAACATTTTTTCGTATTTTAATGTATTATTTGATAAATTTTATTACATCCATATCATAGAATGTTCCAGAATGTTTAGTATAAACATACCAATGAATGTATAGAACAATTCACCAATATGGACTGAACTTCAAAGTGTACTTCAAGAACGCCATAAACATTTTACTTGTTGAAATTGTATTTCACCAAATTATCTACTACTCACAAACAGTACCGGTACACTAGAAATTTATGTAACACATACATGTCATAGAATTTTGACGCTTGTTTTTAAACCAGAAGATACATCATATCATTGTATATTCTATATATTGTATATTTTAATCTTATCACTCACATCATGTGACATTCTTCATTAGATTTAGTAATGTTTTAAAATTATTTTAAGTTAACTTTAGATCTTATGACCAGCTGAAGATGACCTCTGTGAAGGTCGAAACCGGTACTGCTTAGTAACAAGATATAATAAAGTATTGATTAGGTGGACAGTACCCATTCTTTGTGATTATAGATATAAGTCCATATCAACGCCGAGCCACGAGAAAATGGGTTAACAGAATTTAATGAAAGTCGGTTTATAGAGTCGGGGAATAAGAAACTACAGTTTAAGTTATAAAGAATTTTATTCGCCCTGTATGAATTTAAATTTTAGGCACCTTCCCCTAAACTACAATTTTTAAATACCTATGTTATTGGTCCTATCGATAAGTACTACATAACAAAAGTTATAGAGAATACAATTTCCGATCATTTATGTTTTATTCAATTTAACTATACCGACTATGATGAGAATGGTATTTCATAGTCGGAAGAAAACTAAATGTGAAGGCCTACAATATTGAAAGCACATAACATGGATCAACAATAACATTACATTGACCATTGTTTGTGGTGATATTCTTTGTCTCTTATGCTGCCGCTCAACTCCGATAGATAGGATTACTGCTGCGTACCGAGTATAACAGCCTGACTGAATATTGGCGGGAAATAGCTGGAGAGTTAGAAAACTTTCTTCTTTAGCATGTCATTCCTCTGGTTCATACATTTTCTGATACCGTACTGCTGGTACGTAACTCACTGGTTCATCATAGTATTTCAGCTATTCGATCCCTACTCTGACGGGCTGTTTTGAATGAGCAGTGTGCACTCCTAACATGCGAGAGGTCGAAAACGCGGCAATTTGCCGTCCTTTTAAATATTTGTTAATATTTTCGTTGCTAGCCGCTGTAGGGCTTAGGGCTCTCGTTTCATCCCTCCCCTCCCTCTCTCTCGCCTGACGTTGATTATCGTCAGTGAATTGCCTGCTGCGTTCCGGATTAGTTTACTTTCACTCTCGCATCTGCCGCGGCATATTGCCTTCATGCGACCCCTCGCGTAGTCCATACTTACATGACTGCATTTCCAAGAAAGTTTCTTAAGTAAAGTTCAAGAGGTTTATGGTGGCTTTCAGTGAAGTGTGGTGCTGTAGTTTTATCTTGAATTGTGACCAAATCATTCATTGAAATGTACAAATGGAAACGTTGCGGCAATTTGCTCACGCGCAACCTCTTGCGCTCTTTAAAAACTCTCGTAACTTTACCGGATTTTGCGACAAAATTAATTAATTTTTTTACATTGAGAAAATATTGTTACTGGGTAATTATGTTAGTACTAGTCGAAAGGCAGTTATACAGGGTACATCTTAATATTTTTATCAGAGCATTCACCGCCAAAGGAAAATAGCAGCGCATTAAAATATGAAGCGTGAGCAATTTGCCTTCGCGCGACCTCTCGCGTTCTAAAACGGGTGCGACCTCTCGCGTGTTAAGGCAGAAGCTCACTTGGTGGTAGTGGTGGTGGTGGTAGTGGTGGTGGACATATTCCAAATTATAGCACCACAATTCACTAAATAACTCAAAATTCAACCCTTAAAAGAGCCGTTTCTTAAAAAGAGCTTCTTCCTCTTCACTTTTATTAAATTCTACATTCATTTTATTCAAAATTAGCAGTAAAGGGGGGGTTTCCCCTCTGGCTTGGAGGAAAAAATTGCCTCCAAGTCAGATAGATTTTCCCGCCGCCAGTGTAACGAATTGAGATTTTCTGACTCATCAGGTACTCCTAGGAAACAGATTAGTAAAAGGGCTTTTTGCCCAAGGACTCTCCACTATTCGACCCCCTCCCCTCCTAAAAAAGAATAAGTGTTCACGGATCACAGCTGTCTGCGGCCTGGTCATTTCAGCCTGGAACTTTCGACTTTCGACAGCGTAGTACTGAATGGAAATTCTAAGTTCCCACGGAGGGAATTAGATATTTTCCACCAATACTGTTCGTTAAAAGTGAGAAAATGTGTGGTTTTTCGTTAGATCGAGTATTTCACGTGAAATCATTGCTTTTACTCGCGTCATTCCTACTGACATCAATGTAATGACCTATGTTCATTTCAGTTGGGAAAACCACTAAGACAGTCTTTCTGAGGATGTAAAAAGGCATGCCACACCATTGGAACATGTTACAGATCGCAGAAGAATAAATTCCAGAAATGATAAACAAAGACAGCTTCGACCTCAGAAAGATAGAGAAGCTCAGCACAATTGCAGACAAGACAGATTCAATGCTTAACGACAACAGTTAGCGCAAGATGAAATCTTTGCGTCATCAACTTACCTACTTCACCTCCATCAAAACATCAGTGCAAGAAGACAACTATATAAACTTCCAAAAAATATTGTTCTGCCCATCTTTTCCCTGAAGACAACGAAGTGCAAACACACAGTGTTGGTGATATGAACAAAAAGGGTGTACATTGCTCTGCAAGGTTATTTGCGGGTGAGTTCAGTGACGATTCAGCTTCCACCTGTTGCAAAAAGGTAACGGTTAATTTAGAGTCCATTAAAGTTCGTGAAGAGCTTCAAAACCTCACAGAGCAGAATGATGACTATACTAAGAACTACCTAGAAAATATTGAACAATTTAATAATTCTCTGGCATTTGCTTCAGTTCAGATTAACTCGGTTGACATTCCTGGCAGAAGTCCCTATTACTGTATTTTAAATTACAAGGGCAGGTGTATCATATGGTAGGAAGTTTGCATCCTCCTGAAGGAGTTACACCAATTTACACTGGCCTTTTCATTGTAGATTTTGATACTGCATTACAATATCACATAGAAACAGTTGCTAAGAAATAATGGTTACATTGCGAGTAACGCTTGATATACATTAATCCTTATGCACAGTTGTTTAAATACATAAAAGATGTAGCTGACACTATACCTGATTTTAAATTACAATTCACTACTAGCAATGCATTTCACCCTCGAAGATCCAATGCACCCACAGTCAGTGAGGTGGCTGCTGTTTTTGTCACTGGTGACGGAACACCACCAGGCAATGTTAAATTTTTTTTCCAATTGGCTTTATGTAGCACCAACACAGATAGGTCTTATAGCGACGATGGGACAGGAAAGGCCCAGGAGTGGGAAGGAAGCGGCTGCAGCCTTAATTGATGGTGACGATGATGCTTGTTGTTTAAAGGGGCCTAACAACGAAGGTCATTGGCCCTGTGGCCTTACTTAAGGTACAGCCCCAGCATTTGCCTGGAGTGAAAATGGAAAACCACAGAAAACCATCTTCAGGGCTGCCGACAGTGGGATTTGAACCCACTATCTCCCATGCAAACTCACAGCTGCACATCCCTAACCACAAAGCCCACTCACACAGTAATATTGATTTTGTCATCTATTCTAACAGAAGTGGTGCACTTACTAAAATATCTTACTTTAACCCCATTCTGATCCAATGTGCTATCCATTGCTTTTCCCATGTGGTGATTCTGGATGGACTTTAGGTACCGGTAAGCGACATGTTCAAGTTCAACTGCGCTGAGAATAGTCACATCTCAGTTACAATATTACTGCTATTGTTTAACAGTTAGAGAAGGTTTCAGTATCTTTTTTTCGCTGTTTGTTT
Source organism: Anabrus simplex (assembly GCF_040414725.1). NCBI lineage: Eukaryota > Metazoa > Arthropoda > Insecta > Orthoptera > Tettigoniidae > Anabrus > Anabrus simplex. The sequence goes on from NC_090267.1 coordinate 292,137,026, forward strand.
TATGTTGCCCCGACCGTTGCCTACAAGATACATAAGGCTGGGAAATAGGAAGCAATTTGCCGCTGAAAAAGCGGCCCGATCGTCTTCACGGCTTGGCCGCTAGATGTCAGGTTTCCGTTCTGTTCTTGGCGGACTTTTAACATTGTGATGTGCGGACTAATAGTGATGTGTTGATTTTGTGCAATTTCTTGTCAGTATTTTTTCTGTCGGTGTGTGTGTATGTGAGGTTGAGAAGATGGCGAACAGTTGTGTACCTCTGTGTACTTCCGATACTGCTAAAAAGCAAGAAAATGTGACGTTTCATAGCTTCCCTTCGGAGCGCGGTTTAAGAGAGAAGTGGAGGCAAGCCATTTCCAGGCAAGGTGATAAACTAGGATGTCTTTTTTGCTAGGGGCTTTACGTCGCACCGACACAGATAGGTCTTATGGCGACGATGGGATAGGAAAGGCCTAGGAATTGGAAGGAAGCGGCCGTGGCCTTAATTAAGGTACAGCCCCAGCATTTGCCTGGTGTGAAAATGGGCAACCACGGAAAACCATCTTCAGGGCTGCCGATAGTGGGATTCGAACATACTATCTCCCGGATGCAAGCTCACAGCCGCGCGCCTCTATGCGCACGGCCAACTCGCCCGGTCTAGGATGTCTTTAGGTACCTAACAATTCTTATCGAGTGTGTAGCTCGCATTTTAATACGTCAGATTCACCGAGCTCGATAGGTGCAGTCGCTTAAGTGTGGCCAGTATCCAGTATTCGGGAGATAGTAGGTTCGAACCCCACTGTCGGCAGCCCTGAATATGGTTTTCCGTGGTTTCCCATTTTCACACCAGGAAAATGCTGGGACTGTACCTTAATTAAGGCCACGAATGCTTCCTTCCCACTCCTAGCCCTTTCCAGTCCTATCGTCGCCATAAGACATATCTGTGTCTGTGCGACGTAAAGCAACTAGCAAAAAAAAAAAAGTCAGATTTTAGTGTAAGCACATCAATCAAGCGAATTCTTCCCAACAAAGTTCCTTCTGTTTTTAGTGTGTACCCTGTTCATAAACAGAACAGTAACAAGCGCAGGAAGTATCCAGCTCCCAGAAATGACGTACCATCAAAATTTAGTAGAATTTCTGATTCAGATAATGATATATCTTCAACAAATAACGGTTCTACACCAGTCACAAACGAAAACTGGTTACAAGTCTCATTTCTATGTAAGGGAAAGTCTACGAGTAGCTCTTTTAAATCGAAATATTTATTGACGAGAAAGTCAAATACCAGGTTAAGGGAAACAATATTTAAATTGAGAAGTAGGATACGGGCAATGAAATCAGAAAAACGTTTTAAGATATCTGAACTTCATCAAAAATTTCTGATCAGGATGATGCGTTCAAGAATTTCCGAAGGAAATCCCTGAACCGCAAAGTGCTGAAATTTTGATAACTTCCTGCACCTCAGGTAAGCTAATCTTATGTATCGGTACGTCATACATTATAGATAATATTCTATGAGATTAAATGAATTGTTTCTTGTGATCATTTGAACATTAATGCTGCTGATATGTATTTGTCTTAATTGATCACGAAGTTTTCGTGAATTACTTATTTCGTCTTAACACAGTGTGAGACAAAGGCCTACGTTCTAGAAAATAAGTCATACAATTGCTCTTAGTCTATTTTTTATCTTATATCTGTTTGGTGTCCTCTGAAATTACTAGTTTTAATTAAATTTTATAGTTTTTCGCAAACCAACGTGTTGCAATGAGCACGTGAGACAGAATAGTAAAGAGAACTCTAGCGGCGCTTGTCGGAAGTATCGAGACAAATTTAGAGTGCTGTATTTCCCGGCCTTGGTGTATCTCGTAGGCAACGCCCCGACACAGATAGGTCTTATGGCGACAATGGGATAGGAAAGTCGTAGGAATGGGAAGAAAGCAGCTGTGGCCTCAATTCAGGTACAGCCTCCACCATTTGCCTGATGTAAAATTGTGAAACCACAAAAAACCATTTTCAGAGCTGCCAACAGTAAGGTTCGAACCCACTACCTCCCGGATGCAAGCTCACAGCTGCATACCCCTAACCACATGGCCATCTCACCCAGTTCAGTATCCTTCATGCTTCAGGAAAATTATTTCAACAATAGATTGTTGACAACTTTGTCAAAATAGAAGGTTCCAGGTTGGCATTTGCTCAATCACATCATCAAGAACTCAAACATGACAGTTACAAAGGTTTGATGGACTTTATTAACACTGTTGCTGAACAAAGAGGGACAGTTGGGGGAATTCTTATTATTCTTCCTTCAACTTGGCAGCCCTCGAAATATGCTTCAAAATTATCGTTGCCCATGTAGGAAAGCCTGATCTATTTTTCACAATGACTTGCAACCCCAAGTGGACTGAAATTACCTCTCGACTGGAACCATACGAAAGAGCTAAACATATATTTAACTTAGTAACTATGGTTTTTCATTTAAAATTGCAAGCATTATTAGATGATCTTAAAAAAAAAAAACACACATACTAGGTTATATTTGTGCTATTGAATTTCAAAAGAAAAGTCACCCTCATGCACCCATTCTGCTCATTCTAACAAATGAAGATAAATTACATTCAGTTGAAGATGCAGACTCTTTAACCTGTGCAGAAATTTGAGATAAAGAAACAGACCCTCAAATTTTTTAAGTTATTCAGGAATGCATGGTACACAGACCTTGCGGTACTATCAATCCGAACAATCCATGTATGCAAGAACAAAAATATTAAAGATTATCCAAAAAATTTCAAGAAGAAACTAATTTAAATATTAATGGCTACCCTATTTGTAGACGATGCAATAACAGTGTTGCAATGCCAGTTCGATAATTTATCATTGATAATCTGTGGACTGTAACATACTGTACATTTCTCAGTAGAAAATACCATTGCCATATCAATCTCAAGCATTGTTCTTCAATCAGATCTGCTAAATATATGTACAAATACGTGTATAAAAGACATGACTGTGGAGCTTTACGATTGCGTACATATTCTGAAGGTCAATAACAACTAACTGTTGACGAACTTAACATTTATTTGAACTGTCATTATGTGAGACCATCAGAGGCTATATGGCGATTACACGAACGCTGACTTTTCCAACTATCACACACAGTCGAGCGATACGCTGTCCACTTAAAGGATGAACAAAGGGTGTACTTTCAGGTCAGAAACAAAGCTAATGCAAACCTTGATAAGGACTCCAAACTCATGGCATTTTTTAAATTTTGCAATGAGAATACTACCACCCTCAAGTAGCTTACCACAAAATTCCAGAACATTTTGTGAGGTCAAAAGGACAATGGAATATTCACACAAAAAAATAACCAAATGCTTTGGACGGATCTACACTGTCAATCTGGCCGATATCGAAGGATATTACCTCCGAGTACTACTTCTGCACATAAAAGGACCAAAGTCGTTTGACGATCTACGCACAGTTGAAGGAATACTGTGCAACTCGTTTCAACAAGCCTGCAGAAAAATTACACTTAGTCATTAACAATGCTGAAGGGAAAGAATGCTTGCAGGAGGCTGCCAGACACAAAATGCCAACGCAATTGAGATGGCTTTTCGCTATCATCCGCATATTCTGTTCTCCTGCCAATATACCTGAGTTGTGGACAACATTTCAGGACACACTTTCAGAAGATTTTCAGAGACAGCACACCCTACCTGAAGCCTACAACCTCACACTGCAAGAATGGGAGAATTATTTTAAATATCGTGGCACATCTTGCCAATAATTCAAGCTACCGACTCCCGTTGTGACAGTCACACAACATACAACAGAAACAGGACAGCTTATGAAAAGCTAAATGTAGAACAGAAGGTATTAGCTGAGAAAGTCTTACATGCAGTAAGAAATAAAATTCCCAATTGTTACTTCACCGACAGACCGGGGCGCCCTGGTAAAACATTTCTCTATCAAACACTGTGCCACATTTTATGAGGTGAAGGAAAGATTGTTTTACCAGTTGCACGCCGGCCCCGCGGTGTAGGGGTAGCATGCCTGCCTCCCTGCCTCTTACCCGGAGGCCCCGGGTTCCATTCCCGGCCAGGTCAGGGATTTTTACCTTCATCTGAGGGCTGGTTTGAGGTCCACTCAGCCTACGTGATTACAATTGAGGACCTATCTGACGGTGAGATGGAGGGCCTGGTCTGGAAAGCCAAGAATAACGGCCAAGATGATCCGTTGTGCTGACCACACACACACCTCGTAATCTGCGGGCCTTCGGGCTAAGCAGCGGTTGCTTGGTAGGCCATGGTCCTTTGGGGCTGTTGCGCCATGGGGTTTGGTTTTACTAGTTGCACGGGTAGGTATTGCCACCAATCTCCTACCAGAGGAATGCACGTCACATTTGATTTTCAAACTAACTGTACCCATCTTCAATACATTGGTCTCATCGATTCGCACTCACACCAAGGATGCACAAGTTATTCGTGACTCAGACCTGACCATTAGGGACAAGATTTCAGTGGTTCGGAAAGACACGCTAAGCGTTGTCGTTCGACTTTTAAAGGACATCATGAATAATAATTTTCCTTATAGAGGCAAAATAATTCTGTTTGGTGGAGATTTCCTTCAGGTGTTACCCATTGTTAGACTTGCCAGTAGAATAGCCATCGATAAAATACAGTTAAACCATCAACCTTATGGTCGCATATTAGAATTCATAAGTTGACTTAAAATATGAGGGCAAATGATCATCCTTTTTTCACTGAATTGTTGCTCAAATTCAGTAATGGTGATTTGTCCGGCCCGGCGGTGTAGGGGGCAACGTGTGTTCGTCTGTCACCCGGTGGCTCCGGGTTCGATTCCTGGCTGGGTCAGGGGTTTTTAATTGTAAATGATTAATATTAATGGGAACTGGGTATCTGTGTTGTCCTTAATGTTCCTTTCCTCACATTCAACACTTTACACTTCCACCCTTTCCAAAATACACGCAGGTTCACAACATATGGTGCAAAGTAGGGGCAAAAGATCTTCTTAGGTTGACGCCCCGAATAAATAGCATTAAAAAGAAAAAGGAGATTTAGTTCAAATAGATTACTACAATGAAGCGATCAAAATTCTGAAACATTGTTATTGTAATTTACGATAGTATTATTACCACCATATTCAAAGCCACAGAAATCAATGAACATAATGTTTTGGAATTCTATTCAACGGCGATTTTATGTTCAAAAATCTATGATTGTACAACAATTAATGAATATGCCATTTCCAATTTGTTACCTGGAGAGGAAAAGGTTTACCTCAGTTCTGAGTCTGTCCAACGTGAAGAAATAAACAACGTTCAATTGTAACCCATGGAATTCTTGAAATCCTTAAATCCGTCCGATTTACCACCTCAACTCAGGGATTAATTAATGGTGCAAGATTAGTAGCAACTCTGATAAAACTGTGCTCATACCCGCATTAACCTCACACCTCATGATCCAACTGTGCCTTTCCAAGTTATAAGAAAACAATTCCCAATAAAAGTGGCCTTCGCTATGACCATTAATAAATCACAAGGTCATATGCTTCAAAAGGCAGGATTGTATTTACCAGAACCTGTTTTTCCACACGGCCTTTTCACAAGTTTGCAGGTTTAGTGAGATTTATGTTTGTGTTAAAGACAGATATGGTCAAAAAGTAAACGATATCACATTATAACTGCTAACATTGTTTAAGAAGTTTGAAAACAAAATTCACATCTGACAGACAATGTATTTTTTTTTAGTGTCTACTTTTTAAAAGTTTTACAATTAAACATAGTGTATGTATAATTATAACGACATTTTACAATGAGACTGATATTTATTAATACTCTTCAAAATAAAATACATTTCATTAATAAATATTTGCTTTTAATTATTTCCACATATTACAATTCGGTGACTGTTCATGATAGTGTGAAATATTTGCACGGGTCAGCTAGTATTTAAACTTTTCAAAGCATTTTAGAAAGTTGATTAGTAAATGTTTCATGACTGGAACATCACACCGATTATGTAAGGTAAGTACAGTAATCTAACCTATACTAGTTGAAAATGAAAGTTCATCAATTTTATCTACATTATAACATGAACTGAACTGGTCTTTAATAAAACTCCCTTTGTGTGTCCTTTTCTGCACTACGGGCTAGGCGCAAGCCTTCACCTATATTTGTTAGAGCCGTCTTTCATGTGTGTTATTAGGGATTGCTCCTTAATTGTAAGCAACTGTAACTGAGGATAGATAAGGGGGCACACAAGGGTTGGTGATTAGTGGGGCAGGTGATCTAATTTAGATCCATAGTGTCATGACAATGGGGATTTTTGCTTGGGGTAAAGGGTTTAATATTATTCAGTAATTTGTGACCACATTGTCTTGGATGCTCGTGTGTTTGTTAGATTGTTATTTATTAGGGTGTGTTCGGTCTATATGTATGTAGTCCCTGACATTTAAGCACATACACGAAGGGACAACCTTACTCTTTCTCCCCTATTAATACTGAAGGTAGTGATTTATAGTTATTTTCTAATTGTTGAGTTCGAATCAGTGTCGCTAACCACACAGTTTAAGGACCCTAGTTGCCGATACATCGTCTTACAGTTACTGTTAATCTAGCATGCCGTGCACTATGTAGTCATGATTTTTTCGTGACTTGCAAATTTATACGTACTGCCACTGCCGTACTGTAAAAATCACTATTATATTTGCGGGTAAAGTATATTTTCTTTTTCTGTAGGATTGTAAATCTGTTTGGGTAAAACCAGGCAAGTAGAATTGTGGCATGTTCGAATAATGCATTTAATAACATAGTTGGTGTTAAATGACAAACACAGTATTTTATTAATATGGTCTTATTTCCTCCTATTCATATGTATAGAATTCAATTAGATTGTATGAGAAGCAAGAAAAATTTGCAAGAACTCCTCCGAAAATGAAAGCAACATTACTTCCACTAAAAAGATCAATTCAGTCAAAATGGAAGGAAATTTTGTTACCAACCTAACCTTGTCTGGTCTTGTCTTTGGTACGATTTACAGACTTAGCCTTTGTGTATTCTTATTGACTTACAGCATATGTACATGTAATATATACTGCTGTGCAAAATTTAAGGACGAAAGAAACTTTTGCATGTTGTGTCACTGCCAAGTAACATAGATCGATGAAACTTGAACCATTCATAAGAACTGTTACAGTACGGTATGGTAGGCAACTGAAAGGAATATGTGATGAGACAAACTGAAATGACACTTTTATACAGAGAGAATAAATTACTGCAACTCATGATGGTCCCCTGGACATCACAAAGAAAGGATATGGTTCTTAAAACCGTGTGTGATCACCACGGACAGCGGTGCATGCTATGAAAGAAAGTGTTCCTATGCTGGCTACAAAACTGGTAGAGAGTTCTTGTGGTAAGGTGTTCCACTTCTCCACCAGCGCGCTGGACAACTGCCGGATGGTTGTTGGTGCATGTGGACATGCTGTAATATGCCTGCCCAACATGTCCCACACATGCTCAATGAAATTTAAGTCGGGGAAACGAGCAGGCCAGTCCATTCGCCAAATATCCTCTCATTCCAAGAGCTCCTCCACCTGAAATGTTCGATGTGGTCATGTATTGTCATTCATAAAAATGATGTCAGGGCCGAATGCACCCCTAAAAAGATGCACATGAGGAAGAGGAAGGAGTACACTGTCACAATAATGTTGACCGGTGAGTGTACCCCGTTCAAAGATTTGGAGGTCAGTACGCCCATGCAATGTTATGCCTGCCCACACCATAACACTTGGACCACCAAAATGATCATGTACGACAATGTTCCTGGGTGTTCCCACTCTCGCCAGATGAGGGTATGTCTAGAATCACTTCTCGGACTGAATCTGCTTTCATCTGAGAAGAGCACACGACCCCACTCGTCGTCGGTCCCGACCTGATGCTTTTGACAACCATCACAAACTGTGTCACCAGTGTGCGGGTGTCAACAAAACACAGCATAATGATCGTTGGGCAAACACACCAACCCCATGCAGTCACCGTGCCACTGAGGAACGTGAGATTGGGTGCCTTGCAGTCCTGTTAAATGTGGTTGCAGCTTTTTGCCTTTAACATCACTGAATGAGCTCCACCGTTCGCACTGAAATCTCCCAATATAATGAGATGACGGCCAAGTAGATTTTCACAAACCATTTCACGACCACCAGTGCTTCCACTGTTCAAAACATTTTTTTTATAGTCATCTTTTAGAAATGGCTGACAGCTCCTCCCTCGTTTTTTTCTTGACCTCTTCAATGTTGTCAAATCTATGTCCTTTCATGCCCCTTTCATGCATGGAAATAAGAAAAAGTCACACGGAGCCAGGTCAGGCGTAGGGTAGCGGATCCATGCCAATTTTAGCCAAAAACTAATAAAATAATAAGAATGTTATTTGCTTTACGTCCCACTAACTACTTTTATGGTCTTCAGAGACGCCGAGGTGCCAGAATTTAGTCCCGCAGGAGTTCTTTTACGTGCCAGTAAATCTATCGACACGAGGCTGTCGTATTTGAGCACCTTCAAATACCACCGGACTGAGACAGGATCGAACCTGCCAAGTTGGGGTTAGAAGGCCAGCGCCTTAACCGTCTGAGCCACTCAGCCCGGCTAGCCAAAAACTAACAGAGATTGCTGTGTGTGCAGGTACGTTGTCATGGTGGATGAGCCAGTCTCCTGTCTGCCACAAATTGGGTCTTTTTTGATGAACACTGTTGCAGAATCTTCTTAAAACTTCCCAATAAAAGATTTGCACATTGTTCACTTAAACTTGCCATCATAAAAAACAAAACAAGAACAAAACAACGCTAGCAAAAGCAATCACTGCAGATGAATAGAACAAGCCAGGTCGACAACACAGGCGGCACTGATCTGGCAATGAGTTGCGCTATACACGCCTAGCGGCAGAAATTCGTACTACACAAGCTTCTTCCATGACAATGTTATTCTGGTTATTTTATGGTACCCCCTCGCAACATTACTAGAGTTTGAAATAACAGCGGCTCTTGGTCGATGATCCTCCATATGATGGTAGTACACTTTAAGACCCATATCAAAGACCACAACTGTGTTCTGCCATGTATTAGGCTCCTGTACACATAGTATTTTGATTTCTGAAAGAACAGAATTGACCAATCCATGAAGTCCTGCATCAGAAGTAATTCATTAGTAGGAACAATCGATCTGTATAGATTTTGTTGGTAATCTGCAGCTCAATCATCATTTATTTTAGATTTTATAATATCAGCATTGTTGTGTTGTCATTTGTCAGCTTGCCACAGTACAATAAACATGACTCGAAGACCACCACCTTTTATTGCTGAAGAGTTGCCGAGTCTACAGGCTGAAAGTCAGTTGTTTTTGTTATTATTATCAGCATAACTTTGGTGAAATTCCTTGACTTATACCATATTCAAATTGTAATGATGCCTCGCATAAAGCAAAATACTAGGTACTGATGACATCACAGAGTGAACTATAGCAGACTTTAGGAAGACAACACCTGGAAGGTTTGCTCGCGATAATATTTTGAAAGAAAATCCAGGACCTACTTATATTCAAAGCATCATGTTTCTGACAACGGGTTAACAAGTACATGGCATCTTCTTTAATGATAAATCAATACTGAAATCAAGGGTTATAAATTTCATTTTTTGATCTGTATTGAACTGAGATTAATAAATGTGAATACATGCATTGCAAACAGAATATTGAATAGGTGGAAACATTTTATAAGAATAAATTATATGTCAATATTGAAACACGTGATACAATGTACAGAAATAGAAGCAAAATGTGTACTTGGGGACAATTTGTGGAGTGTTAGTTTACATTCATGGTGCTCTTGGAGCCAATAAAACTGAACTTGATGAACTGTAGAGCAGAAAGTGGGGGCCACCATTCTTCATTGAAACTATGTGGAGGAATAGTTTTGCAAAATTTAGAGATTTTTTGCATTTTGGCATAAGAAAAACAAGATCAGAATGCTTGAAGACAAGTGTCTGGAACAAATTCATTGCAAATCTTCAGTTGACCTATATTCCAGTCGAAAATATTACAGATGATGAACAGTTCTTCCCAAGCAAAACAAGATGTCCATTCTTATAATACATGCCCAACAAACCAGATAAATTAGGGATTAATTTTTGGCTACTCGTAGAAATCAACTCAATGTTTCTTTGTAATGGTTTCCCTTACCTAAGACGACCTCAAACCACATGACAAGACACTTTCCAAGAATGTAGTAATGAAGAAGATGGAGTCATTTCAAAGGAAGGGTCGAAACGTGACTAATGACAACTATTTTAGAACAGTGAAATTAGGCAAGAATTCAACAGATAATGGAATAAGCATTGTTGGGCTCATGAGACAATCAAGAAGAGAAATTCCTAATGCTGTAAAAGGTATGAAAGCTCCTCTTCAGGATTCAGTTTTCCTGAAACATTCCAATGACACTCTCTCAGTGTATCAAGGTAAACGGAAAAAGAATGTCCCTGAGTACAGTACACTGCACTCAAAGTGGAATGTGAAGCAAATCCCAAAAGGAAACCTGAAACAGTCAGCTTCTACAATAAAAAATATGGTGTCAACATGGTTGATCAAATGGGAGAAATGTATACCATTCGATCTGGTACATGTAAATGGGCAGTTCATGTATTTCACAATATCCTTGACTTAGCAGTGATCTTTTATGAGAAAGTGACAGGAAACAAGATTAGCCACCAAAATTACATCCTGAAGCTGGTAGAGGAGCTTCATATGGGGTACATGGGATCAAAACCAAAGTCACTGGGAAGAGAACCCCAGTTTATTTTTTATTTTATTGAAATTAAACACAATGTGTACATATGTGTTAAAGATTACAATTTGCCATTATTTTCTTTTGGTACATCACTTCGTATTTTTACCAGTCCTTGGCAGCTGATGCGTTGTGTTTGTTCAGTACAGTTCATCAGGTGGTACCTAGGAGAGGTCATTCTGCAGAGACGACAGATACATTCTTCGTTTGCGGCGTGAAATCTAGTGGTTAGGCATATTTTCCTATGGAATCCATGGACACCGAAGCGTGTGTATACATGGCGTAGTTTGTAGTTTGGGCCTTTCCATTCATTGTTCTTCATTAATACCGTTTAGTAGAAACCTTCAGGTGTCTGCTGGGCTTTTTGTCTCCTTTCTTCAAGGACGGCAGTAAATGCGGTGGTGTCTGGTAGCCCGAATGTTTGTTTGATGTCTTCCAGAAAGAATGTTTCGCCTGCCATTACGTATGCCATTCGATTCTCTGTAAATTTTGAGATCTTTAGGATCCGTTTCAAGTACTGGGCCTTTATATTTTCTATTCTTTTCATGTTTGCAACAGTTAGTTTGTGCCATATTAATTGTATCCCATATGTAACTACCAGGGCCACTTTAAGCTTGAATAGTGCCATTGCAGTGTTCATTGAGAAGTTCTGCGGCTTGGGGATCTCGTACATTGCTTTGGTTTCTGCCGCTGCTTTTTCCTTTACGTACAGTGTGAAGGTTGAGCCTGTGGTCTGCATTGTGATACCCAGGTATTTAAATGATGACACAATCTCGAGTTGTTCATTTCCGTTATGGAAGACGTCACATATTGCCAGTTTTCCTCCCCTTCTAAATTTCATAACTTTTGTATTAGCACTGTTGATGGTTGGCGAGTTTTTATCCACCCATGCTCTGAGGTTATTGACTGCAGTCTGTATATCCGTGGGATCCCTGGATATCAGCGCCATGTCGTCTGCGTACATTATTAACTTGACCTTTCCAGTCCCCAGTTCGTTTTTGCGTAGTCGATGAAAATGGCGTACAGTAGGCTGGTTGGTTGTGTTAGTGCACTGTCTATTTCAACTATTATTTCTTCGATGACCTGTAAGGTCGATTTGCCTTCTATGAACCCGTACTGGCTTGGTGGTATCTCTCTTGCTATTCTTGGTCATATGCGATGTAGTATGATCTTTGAGAAAAGCTCTAAGATATTACACTCCCGTGCTATCCCCCTGTATGAACTGGGGTCATTCTTGCTGCCTTTTCCTTTGTATAGCGTGATTATTTTTACCTTTCTCCATATGCTGGGTATTGTTTTTCTTTTCATGCATTCATTGAATAGTAGGGTCAGTGGATCTATGATGTCTATCAATGTTGTCTTTAGGTGTTCGTTGTGAATCCAATCCGGGCCTGTGGATTTTTTGGACTTGGAGTCCATTACACATTTCTTCACTTTGTCTGTTGTGATAGGTTGTAATGTGTGTATTGGTATGTCCTTTATTTCAAATTCATTCGATGTTTTATTTCCGAATAGTTCCTGGAAGTGTTCCGTCCATTGCTGCGGATTGACTGTGGAATTTTTAGTAGTAGTTTTGTTTGATTTAAGTATTCTGTAGGGTTTTTCCTCTGCCTCTTTGATCAGCTTTCTCTCTTCCTTTTGGCTATAGTCTTTTTTCTTGTTCCGTATTAGCTCTTTGCATTTCCTTCTTATTTCTGCATATTTCTGGAGGTAGTATTGGTTGTCTCTGGATCTGGCTTCATGTAGGGATTTCAGTGTCATTTGCCTTGCCTTGTAGCATTCGCTATCGAACCATCTTTTAGCTATTCTTTGGTTGTGTGGTTTGGTTGTTGATGACAAGAGAATGTTCTGTAATGTAGTCATGGCTTTGTCTAGATTTCCTTGTTCGATTCTTTCCTTTATTTCCGGTATTGCTTCCTTTTCCGCCTTCCAGAGCTCCTCGTCTATGTTCCTTGAGTGTCTTGCTTGTGTTTCTGGGTGTTCTATATGCTTTTCTGTATTCAGTTGGAAATGGGTTTGAACTGGCATATGCTTTCTGATTGGGTTGGAGCCAACCTTTTGTTCCACTTCTTCGATCCCTTCATTGCTGATAAATACCAGGTCATTCGTGCTCTTCCCGTTATGTGCAATGTATGTATACTCCGATTCCGAGTTGACTAGTCTCAGGCTGTAATCTGTTAGGAAATCAATTACGCTGCCCGTCTTCATGCATCTTTTGTTGATTCGGCAATTGAAGTCAGAACCCCAGTTTAGAGAGCCTGCAGAAGGAGATAAATGAAGCCATGAATGCCAAACGAAGAAAAGCAAGAACAAGACAAACTTTAGCTGCAGGAAGTGCAAAAGCGAGCGTGTGGTTCTTCCTCAAAGAAAGTAACTAATGTTAGGGTATGTAGTTCCTGCATCTAAAGAGACATGATTCACATCAAGCATGTGCACGTAATTCACACCCAAAGTAGAAACAAGACAGTGTTATTTAACCATGATTGTGGTATGTGGTTCCTGCATATAAAATAACTGATTCAATTACAATTTTTCATGGTTTAGTTTGCAGTGAATGAAATCTTATACTGGTCTTCTTTTCTAACATTAAGCAACTATTATGTTACAGCTTAGATTCAAGGGCTTTGAAGCAAAATCTGTTTTTGTTTAGCAGATGGTACTGTACCATTATGTTACATTCGAGGCGCTCATACGCTTTGGGGATCATTGTAAATACCTAGGTATTAATATAAGGAAAGATCTTCATTGGGGTAATCACATAAATATGATTGTAAATAAAGGGTACAGATCTCTGCACATGGTTATGAGGGTATTTAGGGGTTGTAGTAAGGATGTACAGGAGAGAGCATATTTGTCTCTGGTGAGACCCCAACTAGAGTATGGTTCCAGTGTATGGGACCCTCACCAGGATTACTTGATTCAGGAACTGGAAAAAATCCAAAGAAAAGGAGCTCAATTTGTTCTGGGCGATTTCCGACAAAAGAGTAGCATTACAAAAATGTTGCAAAGTTTGGGCTGGGAAGACTTGGGAGAAAGGAGAGGAGCTGCTCAACTAAGTGGTATGTTACAAGAAACTATTCTCATTTTGGTTCCGTATTGAAGTTGACGTATATTTCAAATATTATTATAATATTTATAGATCCACCTGTTAAATACAATACAATATAATCCACTATTTCATGTACTTAAAATTTATACATAATACATAAAAGTCATAGGTACATGTTTCACCCTTTTTTTTTTTACGGGCATCATCAGCCTATACCAATCTTAAAAATTAATGGATATGGAATCTTTCTAATCTTATAAACTATAGAGTAAAATGTTGGACAATGATTTCATAAAATATTATAGGCTCCTACTATAACGTCTAAAGTAACGATATTGCACAGAAAGTATGTTAAAAATACTGTGAATTGACAGTTTTTGAAGATTAAAACGTGGTTAATCATGAATATTTGAGCGTTTAAAACCAAAATGGATCCTCTTCTTATACATCATTAAGACTGTGACGGCCTTGAGTGTAAGCACAAACATCCAAGGGGGATGTTTGTTCCATTCCCATAGCATGAGTTCAAGATAGTAAAATCACTGTCAGTTATTTAAAACAGAAGTGTGAAAGTATCAAATATGTTAAAATATGTACGGTTGATCTATCTGAATGTCGTAGAAAAGAAAATGGGACTTCTTGTGGAGACATTGCTATTGATAAAATGTTGTGTCAAAGCTAGCTGATGTCGGTAATTATGTTGGTGCGGTAATCAATTGGATCCAAAAGATGGTCAAGTGGGTGTTATTAATCCCGTCGAAACATTTGTTGGAAGAAATGATCGAGTTTTTTTCTCTGAAACAAAATGTTAGAGAAAGTGAGTTAAATAGTACTGTGCATGAGACTTCCCGTACGTCAAAAATGCCTAAGGCGGTACTTACTCGTACGGTGCGTGTTAAGTACGTCGGGCTGTTCCAGCAATGCTAGCTTGACTGAGCTTTCTACTTCTAGTATTATAACGGTGTAGCTGAGGCAGTGAAGGACATGGAGGGGGGGTAAGGGTGGGCGGATCCTTGCGCGCAGGTGTTGTTGTTGGAGGGCTGTTAGGAGTAAGATGGGCGGGCCTAACATTTTGCGAGTTGGTGGAAGCTTTAGAACAAAAAGTTCTAAAAGTCTGCAGGATTGTATTATGTTTTGAATTCACAATGCCTAATAACTTTGGAATTAGCTCATATAAATGATTTTTGCCTCCGTGGCATCATTAAGATTATTGATTTCTTTGTTATAGGTTTGGTCTAAAAAGATTCATAAGTTTTCCTTTGCGTATACATCTTAGAATAGTGAGATCCTTATCAATTGATGTAAACTGGTGTCCTGTTTCACTCATGTGTGAGCTCATCGCTGAATATTTGTTATGTTTGAAGGCATTGTAATGCTCCATATATCTCGTATAGAAGCTGCGCCCAGTTTGACCAACATAACTAAATTCACACTGAGCGCAAGTTAGTCTGTAAATACCAAATCTCGAAAAACGACTGTTTTTATAATTGACTTTATTATTATTAAAAAATATACTTTGATTTGTATTTACTGTTCTGAAAGCAATATTAGTGTCATATTTCTTCAGTGGGTTCGTGATCTGGTGGATGGCTGGGTTATTGTACGTAAACGTGGCGTAACTAGTTTTTTTAGGTTTATCTGGAATGAGATTTATGGATATTTTATATTTTACTTTATTGATTAACCGGTAATCATTTCAACTTTGAACCCATTGAGTTTAGCCAAGTTCCTTATATAGTTTAATTCTATTTTTAAGTTGTGAGGGGAAAGTGGGATTTTCAAAGCTCTGTGTATAAAATTATAGAATAACACCTGTTTTTGAGAATTGGGATGTAAAGAGGAATTATTTATGGTTATAGGAGATTGTGTGGGTTTCCTGTAGATTTGAATATCAAAAGTATTATTGACGCGCGTGATCGTTATATCTAGAAAATTTAAGGACTGTTTAACTTCGTCTTCCTTAGTGAATTTTATATTAGGGTCAATTTTATTTGAATTCTCTAAAACTTTGTCGCTGTTAGTAACATTTTTGTCAATAACCACAAAAGTGTCATCCACGAATCTTAGCCACAAACATATACCTTTTATATGTTCTTTGATTTTCGTATACTCTATTGAATCCATGTAAATGTCAGCCAAGATGCCGGACAAAGGGTCACCCATGGCTAAGCCAGTCTGTTGATAAATCTTTCCATTAAAGGAGAAAAAGTTGTTATTCAATACAAAATTCAAGATCTTCATAAATTCATCAATTTCCAGCTTACTCAGGCTGCTATGTTTTGAAATACTGTCATAGATAATTTTGACAGTTTCTTTAGTAGGTATATTTGGATACATGTTTATGACATCATAGCAACACATTATGTGGTTAGGTTGTAAGTCAAATTTACTTAAAATATCACAAAATTTGATTGAATTCTTTAAAGAAAGTTTATTATTAAACTTATAATGTTTTAGAAAACCGTGGATATATTTGGAAACTTTACAGGTAGGGCTATTACGACAATTAATAATCGGACGTACGGGAATGTTGTTTTTATGGATTTTAGGTAGGGCTCTGGCTACTGGAATGCTGGGGTTCATGTTGATAAGTCTCTGTTGTTCCTGTTCATTGAGAAGCAATGTGGAGTTCTTAATTATACATTTTAAATTGCGTTGTATTCTTACGATAGGATCTTTGCTAACTATTGTATAAATCTTATCCTTAAAAAATTCTTCTGTTTTATTTATGTAACTGTCCTTATCCATTAATACTATAGACCCTCCCTTATCAGCTTTTGTGACTATGATGTCATTATCTTCTATTTTAGTTCTCAAATTACGTATTAATGTTTTTTTATTAGAGTCAGATTTAGCGTTAAGTTCTTTAGCTAGTGTAGGTAATTTCTTTTTTTATATCAAATCTAATGTCATTTTGAACTTCAAAGGGGAGTTTAAAAATTTTAGCCTCTACCTCAGCCACTGTGGTAATAACATCCAAGTCCTTTTTTTCACTAGGCCAGTTATACTTTGGATCCTTATTCAGGAGTTCCGTTTCTATTCCAGAAAACTGCACGTTGGTTAAATTAACAATTGTAGGTGTGTTGACATTTGTTTATCTGCATTCTGTACAATGGACTGTGTTTGAGATTCTTTTAAATGTGATAATTTCTTATCTAATGTAGTCTACTTCTTGTCCAGTAAAACCATCATTTTGTAGTCTACGTGCTATGGGAATGGAACAAACATCCCCCTTGGATGATTGTGCTTACACTCAAGGCCGTCACAGTCTTAATGATGTATAAGAAGAGGATCCATTTTGGTTTTAAACACTCAGATATTCATGATTAACCACGTTTTAATCTTCAAAAACTGTTAATTCACAGTATTTTTAACATACTTTCTGTGCAATATCGTTATTTTAGACGTTATAGTAGGGGCCTACAATCTTTTATGAAATCATTGTCCAACATTTTACTCTATAGTTCATAAGATTAGAAAGATTCCATATCCATTAATTTTTAAGATTGGTATAGGCTGATGATGCCCGTTAAAAAAAAGAGGGTGAAACATGTACCTATGACTTTTATGTATTATGTATAAATTTTAACCACATGAAATAGTGGATTATATTGTATTGTACTGAACAGGTGGATCTATAAATATTATAATAATATTTGAGATATAAGCGGTATGTTCCGAGCTGTCGGTGGAGAGATGGCGAGGTAGGACATCAGTAGACGAATAAGTTTGGGTAGTATCTTTAAAAGTGGGAAAGATCACAATATGAAGATAAAGTTGAAATTCAAGAGGACAAATTGGGGTAAATATTCATTTATAGGAAGGGGAGTTAGGGATTGGAATAACTTACCAAGGGAGATGTTCAATAAATTTCCAATTTCTTTACAATCATTTAAGAAAAGGCTAGGAAAACAACAGATAGGGAATCTGCCACCTGGGCGACTGCCCTAAATGCAGATCAGTAGTGACTGATGATTGTAGGAAAAGGGGCAGACAAAACGGCACGCGGCAACTTCAGGCACTACAAATACATATAAATTGTCACCGAACCTCAGATCAATCTAAGTCCAGAAGGCGCAGAGTTAGAACGACCAAGCAAAGGAACTTTAAGATGGAACAGGTATTGTTTTTAAAAAAATTATTGAAACTAATTCATTCTTTACTTGAAGAAAAAGATCGTACAGGAAAAGTCACTGCAGAAGCAAGAAGAAAGAATCTATCGTCGTTCTGGAATAAAATAACAATCTAAATAAGAAGATTAAAGTAATATTCCGAGCTAGATAATAGCAGGACAGCCATCAAGATACGAAAAAGGATCGGAGATGTTTAAATTTAAAATATTAACGGAAGGTGATATTGGAGCCACCCAAAGAAGAGGTGAGGAGGCAAAATTCCATGTCACAAGCAACCCAGTACACTGAAGAATAATCAAAGTAGCAATTGAAATCCTTAATAAGCCTGAGAAAAAAAAAAAAAAGATTTATAAACAAGAAACTACATCTGCATAATTATAGAGATGCAGTTCCACATGGAGACAATAATATATAGATATACAGAGAGGCTAAAAATGAATATTTCAATTATGTATATCGCCAATATAATGTCAATTTCTACTTTCATGAGCAACTGTGACATCCTGAGATCCACCTAAGCCGTGGGAGCAGATTACCTGGGATACCACAACGAGGTTGAGCAGCAGCATGCATTGGGACCAGAGATGACGTCTCGAGAGGTGGAATTCAGCCGCATGGAGCACGCATAACGTCCAAGCAGAAGGCAACAGTCCCCAGAAGACAGACGAGATATGAGATAAGTTTCCTGTGTAGAGGTATTTACGACATTTTATAGTAATAATTTATTTTGGTGAGATATTTAGCGTAGATTCAAATCCACATGTGCCAAATTCTAAACATTAGTGGTAGGTCTTGGTCATATAACCGTGAATATTAATTATTTTAAGTAACATATATACTCAAATGTGAAGTGATATGGTTATGTTGATGCTCGTAATGAATGTATATCGATTTAACACACCAATCTGCACGGACAGGCTATTCAGTTATGAACCTGGAGATGTTGGGAAGAATGCATGTTTTATAAAACATAGATGTGCTTCAAGAGGAAATCAGATTGACAAACATGACTGCACGTACTTGAAATAGAGGAAGAGATGGATCCTACTTGGATTATAAGAATAGTGTAGAAGTAATATCGTCGAGGAAAAGTAGTATCGTAACAAATGTGATATTATAAGGAAGAATAATGAGATGTTATATGAGAAGAATGATTATTAAGAGGAGATGGATTTGAATTATGTGTTAATAGAGATGTTGAGATTTAATGTTTACATTTTTGAGAGGTTATGTGCAAGAAAATGTTACGAATTCGTATGATACATGTTGATAGGGGATCGTATATGGAATGGCTATTTCAGGGTTAGGTCATGTTGAGATGAAATGTGTTAGCAAGAGACCAGCTGATTCAATGTCAATTTGTGAGACATTATGACAGAATATGAGTACAGTAAAACCTTGTTAATTCGAAGTCGTTGGGACTCAAAAATGAGACTTCGAATTACGTGATTTCGAATTAACCACCAATTCGCAATACAGAAGTACCAACTCTTGCCGTGTTACAAAATGTTCTAAGATCCGTTACTGCATGCAGTTAACCTTGATTCACAGTTTATACCTTTCAAATGCCATGAAAAAAGAACTATTTCCAAAATGTATCCAAGAAGGTGCATTTACAGTATTCAAATAATGCACTTGGATATTTCACTGGCAAACATAACCTCACGCAACGAAAGAAAGAAAGAAAGAAAGAAAGAAAGAAAAAAAAAGCACGATTCAAAGACGAGGAGAAATCTATGCTGGCTCCCATGTGCAAGTGCTTTATTCATTGGATTACTATACTGTATGCATTTTAGATGTCTTGTATTTACACAGAAAGTACCCGATGCCCTTAAACTCGAACTTTTCTATGACTATCCTTGTACGATTTCCCGCCACGGCACTTCTCTCGTACTTCAGAAATGTGAACACTTGCCGCGTCACAAAATGTTCTAAGACCCATTAATACATCCAATCACCTCGATTCACAGTTTAAACTTTTCAAATGCCATGGAAAGAACTATTTCCGAAATGTGTCCAACAAGGTGCATTTACAATGTTCAAATAATGCACTTGGATATCTTACTGACAAACACGCAACGAAAGAAAAAAAAAAAAATCACACAATTTGAAGACAAGGATAAATTATGCTGGTTCCCCTGTGCAAATTCATGATTTTTTTTTTATTTCTGTACTGCTTGCATTTTTAGATGCTTTGTACTGGCATGGAAAGTGCCCGACGTCCTTAAAACATTGTGGCTTATGACGAGGGGATAAAGTTCCTTGCTTCCATGTGCATTGCTGGCACTTTCTCCTTTAAAACCATAAGACCGTTTGGGCTCGTATTAAAATAGAGCAATGCACTTTCGTCGGCAATGACAATATTGTTCGGTGCCTACGAATTTATTATATCAGCCACGTTTTTTCGTCAACTGTCAGCATCGCCAGTGTTCGCGGATTCTGTTTTTCCGCACACTGCCTGTTGCGTGATTTTACGGCGTTCCTTAAAAGGTTGAATACAAAATAATTCCGATTTCATTCAATTTAGCAATCATGAAGCGCACTGTAGACCCACCGAAGTGAGTGTAAGTGCGGAAAGCTACCCCTCCACGTTCCGGAACACGTATTCTATTATGACGCGAATAAATTTAGAGTTGAAATTACTCTGCAACATACTATTGTTTTAAACTGTAAAGGCAGTTTCAAATTAAAAGTCTGAATTTCGGTTATGGGACCAACATTGTACTTCGAATTACGAATTATCCGTATTTCGAATTAAACAATTTAAATAACATGCAAAACAGTATCTCATGTTTCTGGGAATGAGAGCTTCTTTGAATTAGGCGGGATTTTGAATTAACCAATTTCGAATTATCGAGGTTCTACTGTAGTTGTTAGACTCCATATGTTTAATGGTGAAGATGTAGGGATTTTTTTTTTTTTTTTTTTCTAGGGGCTTTACGTCGCACCGACACAGATAGGTCTTATGGCGACGATGGGATAGGAAATGCCTAGGAGTTGGAAGGAAACGGCCGTGGCCTTAATTAAGGTACAGCCCCAGCATTTGCCTGGTGTGAAAATGGGAAACCACGGAAAACCATTTTCAGGGCTGCCGATAGTGGGATTCGAACCTACTATCTCCCGGATGCAAGCTCACAGCCACGCGCCTCTACGCGCACGGCCAACTCGCCCGGTGTAGGGATTTTTGTCAAGAATTATTGTTGTATTTAGAATCATTCTTTCCAAAGCAAACAGTAGATAGATATACTGAGTTAATTTGAATTAATGGCACAGTGGTATATGAAGTTCGGCTAAACTATGACTGATGGTAGAATAATATGAATATTTGGCACATCTTTTCATTTGATATACTAATAGAATGTTTAATGAAAGGTATATTTGGCTTGTTTATGACTGCTACTATTGCACATGAGTTAATATAGGAGTAATAAATATTTCATTTTTAACAATATTTTTAAGGGTATGACAACAATCTTTAGCCATATTAAGGAAACTTATTGAATATCTCGGCTCTCATAAGTCAAAAATATGTCAAGAGACCCAATATGAGAATTTTTCCCCACAATAAAAATAAATAATAAACAGGGGCGGCCGCACCTTATGTGATGAAGTACATTGTCTATTTGAAAATAAACTACTTTAATAATATTATCTACAATACATTGAAAAAGGCGTCACTCAACTCCCCTCACAATCAAGTAGCTAGTCGTGTGCTCCACGCCGGGTGCTGTGCAGATCACAGCTCAGCGAGAATTTCTAAGCTTTTTGCCAGAAAGCAGGAACTCAACCTTTTGCGCATGCATGCCCAACTTTTCCAATGTGCTGTGGAAACAACAGCCAAGACATCACTTCACAGCGAGTCTTCGTTCGACCACAGAGAGGCAGCACTGGTCATATTTGCATTTCGACTGAAATCAGAACGTGGCAGGTGGCACACTCTTGACTCAGCGGTAGTATTTAAGAGGGGATTGCTCAAAGCAAACGGGAAATAAAATACTGTAGAAGAAGCCATCAGCTGTTCCCACCAAGTATTTTAATACTCCCAACTTGCCTATTCCATAGCCACATTTGTAAATCTATGAACTACAGAAATTGTACTTCATATGTTGTCAAAGTAAGGACATATCGTGATTTCCTATAATTACAAAATGTCTAGTTTATAAATTTCTCTATAACAAAATAACATACAATTTTTCATTACGACACTGCTGGTTTTATTTCAATGATTTTGTAACATTGAAAAGTTCTGTTTTTGCCTGCTCACAAAAAGTATTTCTGAGTTCGTGAATGTTTTGTCATTGCAGGTATCATTATGTGTTTAATTAGTTTTGTATGAGGAATGTGGATGTGTGTTGGGATTGTTTGAGTGTTTGTTCAGTATGAAAAACTCAGTGGAGGGGCTCTTGAAAACTGCATATGTTTCTAAATATTTTTAATTTTTGGAGGGGGGATGCGTTACAGCACACAACTGATTTTCTGCAGCAGCCGCCACTGTAATAAAGATATAAACCTTGTATAGGGACAACAGGAAGATCAATTATGAATTTATGTGCAAATTAATCAATTTGTGAGCATTATATTTTCAGTAAGGCATGTTATTCACATCATAAAGCCTAAACTTTTCGACAGAGGAGTTGAATCATGATTTTGAAAGTTATGCAATGATGTTAATTAATTCAGTAAAATGACTTTTGGTATTTAATGAATGTATTAGCATACAAGAAGAGACCCCATTTCAGTTATGTCATGGCCAGACAAATGTAAATGTGTTGATTATGTGTTAAGCATCCTTTTCTTTTCTCTCCAGTTTACAATTTATTTTCATTTTATTCAGATTAGAATGCTAATCAACTAGTGTAAGAATTATTTTTAAATTATTATTTTTGAAAATAGGATAAGATATGTAGTGATAAGGTGATATAGTCACTGATGGTAGTGTTTATTCACATCGAATGTCGAATGGAGACGTCCACCGCCAGAATCCGTTTAATGAGCAATGCTTAGAGACTTGCCTATAATCTTTCTCGGAACCTACGATAAATGAGTATGATAATAACGAGATGAATTTCTTCCCTGAGATGCTACCAGGATTTATCCATTCTCCGACTTGGAAACAGGTGGGGTGGAGTACTTTTTGTGAAAAATCATAGTTATGTTACATTTTGGACAAAATAAAATAACTTGCCCCAGTTTAGTGTTAGATTCCATAGTTAATGTATTCTAAACTTAGCAATACACATTTGAAAAGATAATGATGAATAATTATGCACAATGAGAACAAAAATCGAATAATTTCAACAGCGGTCACAATGACCGCATCAGCAATTCTAGGCATATCCCAGCGATTCTAGTGTTAATCTGCTAAAACTCCCTTCGTCCGTGACGAGGGGGACACATCTTCAAGTCCATTTTTGTATATTAATGTCAGAAGACCTAATAGTGTACCTGTTTTCATATTAGGGCTGATACTTAAAACTCTCCACTTCTATCACCACATCACAAAATAACTGCAAATGTCAAAAATGACAGACCAGAAATGCTACAAACGTGAAGAGATTCATGAGAGAGAGAGAGAGAGAGAGAATGCCCTTTGTTGGTAAGTCATGGCCCTTCGGGGCTCTTGCGCCATGAGTTTTGGTTTTGTTTTGTTTCGGCAGTCATAGCTCAAAATTTAAGTTATACTTTAGAAGAACAGGGTTGAACAGGATTTGTTTTGTTAATAATACCTTTTGGTAAATGATGTTGGATGTTCCTCCACATGCTGCTAAAATTAAAAGGTTGGACTGGCCTGAATTAAGGTGAGAAGGTCCGCCATACCCCATCAGGGTACAGACTGAAAGCTTTAAAAAATAAAAAGAAGATTAGATGGTTTGCTAACCCTTGAACAGGCTATACAAAATTGCCCATGTGAAAAACAACTTTCCCGTACATCGATACCAGCCTGTTTCAGTGATTACACTTGTGATTTGTTTATAGTCATGGCAAAGCAAACATTAACAGGGAGCTGGAGACATTTAAATTCAAAAGGATAATCTGATGGAATCGTTGGAATTCTTGGTATAAACATCTCATTCACAGCAGTCCCTGTTAAAATTGTGGCCTCAATGACATTCGGTTGAAAAGAGTTTAGCTGAAGCTGTCTTCTATTGCAAAGCTTTTCTAAGAAGGATCAATGGAGTAACAGCTTTTTGGATCATTTACAAAACAATATCACAAAACATCAGAAAGACACATCTTTACATTTCTTATTTACATTTTTAAAAAACACCTGTGCCAAATTTCAACCCTCTAGACCTGAAGAAAATGTGAGATGAGAATCAAGTGATATTGTTGATTAATGTAGTTACCCCGATTTTACTCCCTTAATCAAAGAACAACAGAACGAAATATCTTTAAATTTTCTAATTAGCTTATGCAGAACATCTGTGCCAAATTGCAGCCATCCCCCTTAATCCAAAAAAACATCCCAATGAAATATTTTTCACTTTTCCTAAATAACTTCTAAGGAACTCCTGTATCAAACTGCCGCCCTCTAGATTCATATATTATGATATTGTTTATTAAGGTAATTACATCAATTGGATTGACCATGTCCGTTGGATGAGTGATACAAGATTTCCACGCCAAACCCTGTATGGTGAACTTTGTTCGGCACCAGACCTCATGGAGCCCCTATGAGGTGCTAAAATGAAGGACCAGCTTAAGCACACTATGAAGATGACAAATCTGAATCCACAAACCTGAGACACGCTTGCTCAAGACTGTTCAGTTTGGAGCCAAACCATCCCTGCTTCTGTCAATCTGTTTGAAGGGGAGCAATGCAGACGTGAAAGAGAAGCACAAAAACTCCATGCAACACAACCATGTCCTCTTCCAACAATTCTGTACCATCTGTGTGGAGCTTATTCCATGCTAGAATTAGTCTGTTCAATCATCGAAAGTACATCCACAGATAGAAGTGAATTTATTTGGAAGAAGTTAATTATTCAGAAACGAGTTAAGCTGACAATGTCAATTTTATTTTGTTCCCTTAATCACAAAACACTGGAATGAAACATCTCCAATTTCCCTAATTAACTTATGAGTGTGTGCCAAATTGTAGCTCTTATAGGGGAACCACGCTATTAAGCGTCAAACAAAAACGGCAGTAGGCAAGGGAGCTGCAGAAAAATAAATCTACTGCTAAGAACCATGAAATTAAGCTTCAAACAAAAGTTCCTCGCTTTCATCCAAAAAGAAAACAATGCAATATCCCGTGCAAAGAACAGGCATTCAGCTAGTTGTACAATAATATAACTTACATATTTGTAATATATGCATTGAGAGTTCACCTTGTAGATTACTAATTTACTAAAATAAAAATTACTAGTTGTACAATAATATAACTTAAATATTTGTAATATATGCATTGTTGAGAGTTCACCTCGTAGATTACTAATTTACTAAAATAAAAATTACATGTGTCTAAGATTTAGTATAATGGCTCAAACCTTTGTAGCTCTGCATCTCAAAACAAGCTTTCCTGATTTACAACTCCTCCTACCTAGCATCAAAGTATTAATATATCCAGTTTTCAGGCTTCATACCTTGAAAACTACAGCAGTCTATTACAGTATATTACTATATAATTACTATATTACTATATTATCTCCTGATTTTCACGATATTACGCTTGTTACTGACAGGGAATCAAACCCATGTCCTTCCAGGTGAATCACGCAAGCCTTCAATGCCTCAGCCAGACAGCCCCAAGTCTTTCTTAAGAGTAGAGAAACACTGAGAAAATCTAAATAGTTTATTTCAATTGCTCAGAACTTTCTTGTCTTTCCTATTGTGCAAACCAACAGAAACTAATCAAATGGGTGTTTATTTAATAACACCATGGTTAACATCACATTCACAATATCTATCATTATGTGAGGGAGTTTTCTGTGGGCATAAGTGTAATCGTATGGGCTAGGAATGGGAAGGTTATGACCCTGGCGTTGAAAACGATACTATCACAGCATCTGCGAATCTAGAGATGTGGGAAATAATTTCATCTGATAACTATTGCTTATGGATGCGCATCTGTTTTGGTGTGGTCATCCAGATATCCCGACTTGAATTCAATCGGCCAAGTCTGGGACCAACTGGAGCAATGCATTCAAGTGAGAAATCCACCTCCCCAAACTCTATAAGCCCTTGAAGACGCCCTTGCAGAAGAGATGGGAAGACTGCCTCAACTAAAAGTGTGACGCCTTGTCAGAAGCACGGGAAGGCGTTGGGAAGCTGATATCCATGAGAGGGGTGGCAAAAATGCCTAATTACCAAATAGCCATTGTGGTACATGAGCACGGACCACTTTGTTTAGGACGTCTTATGCAATGACATCGTGTACAGAGTGCCTGTCTGAATTCATGGTCGAAGATTTCTTTTTTTTTCCCCTGCGCCTCTCGATAGTTGCAAAGAAGGTTTGTTTCTATGACCTGTCTATTTTTAATTCAGTATGTATGCACATCATAGAGGTATGAACATATTAAAAAAATGACCAAATTTCTTATTTGAGCAGTGTATACCTAATTAAAAATTTCTTCAAACACCGTTTTAAATGTAACCTATTAACTTCTACAACAATGCATCTACTTACTAGATCTGTTAACAGTAGGACTCTCATCTTCTTGTGCACGAATTGCAGGCAAATCACGTGTACCATAGGTCAAGATGTGCTGCCGGTAAAGTCTATGTTGCTTTAATTGTTCTACCCATTTCATGAATGTATCTTGAGTCTTCGCCTGCAAATATAATAATGTTAATTTCATATCAAACAATATTTTCTTTGCAAGAAATTGATTTCAAAAATCATAAACCTTTAAATCTTGAAATAAGTCATCCAGAGCAAAATACAGAATGAAGCAAGTCTCAGCTATGTTTAAGACTCTTGATGCACACGGCAAAAGTAAATTCTCCAAAATAATTCCAAGTGCAACAGTTAATACAATGCACAAGCAACTACTGCATAAGATATATGATGGTAATGTTCACCATCTGTCTTCCTCAATTTTAAACAAGGATACTTTGCTATATGATGTTCCAGGCAATCAAACTCTAGAATAATAATTTGGATGGGTTTATAAGGTGAAGTATGGGTATATCATCATCAAAAGCATCCCCATATGGCAAGTGAACTATATGAGTAGGTAATTAAAAAGCGTAGGTTTCCATACCTCATTATCATTTATTAAATAAATACTATTAATTCTGGATTAAATCCACTTATACATGAAGTCTTTACCAAAAAGCTGAGCTTTCAGCCAAGTTTCATTGGCTTTCATGAGGGCAAAATGAGTTGAAGGACTGCTGTTGACTGAAGCATAGAAATGCTTCAAGGGACGTGGAAGTCTGTTGGGCAAATCATGGCCACATTATTCATGGCTCTGTACTGACTGGACCCAAAGGCTTGTTGCACTGTGCTGTGGTGGTAGGAAGGGTAGTTACTGACTCATCGCTCTCTGCCGACAGTTCCTGGAGTGTGTTACACTGTGCCATTGTGGTGTTAAGTATGTATTTCTGGAGTACAGGTCTCCATGTATTTAACAGCTTGAGGCCATCTTTGCTGTTAAAGTTATTTGGGCACAGTTCTATCTCCATTGCCTCCCTAACAAGTTGAACATATTAGTCTTTTATAGTGTTTTACAGGTGCGATGACCCTTGTCTGGTCAAAGAGGATTTCATAGTGTAAATTGTAGAAGTGTTCTGCTATAGCAGACTGGCTTATAGCATTTTCTGTGGAAGATGAACTTGCTGAAAGCTCGGCTTTTTGTTAAGACTTGATATATAAGTAGCTTTAATCCAGAAATAATAGTATGTATTTAATATATGAGTAGGTGTTGATTTAGTTTATGGAACCTACAAAAATGTTAGGCAACAATCCCTATAAATCGAATAAGCTGTGGAGCCTATAGAAATTTGTAGAATTGTTTCCAGATCTGTAACTGAAACAAATGCCCCAATACTAAAATTTAGTGGAATACGGATGGAGAGGGAAAAAAAAAAAAATGAAGAGGGAAAAACACACCCAGAATATTGTTAGTTGCTGGAATCTGTGGCTGTGTGCAAAGGTAAACAACTGGTGACGTTGGACGGAAAATACTACCCAAGTGTTCACAAGAAGCACACCATATGCCAGACCACACACCAACACGATGCCTTCCAAACTGCATAGTCACGCTTATGCAAACAGGTAGGCTGCCCCTCTACCAGTGGGAGATGGTACGACCCCTCTAGAATGGCCACAGAATCCAGCAACTGACAATAACTGCAAAACCCTGTGAAGGTTGAGAATGAGGAAGTGTATCTGAAGGCAAAAAGATAACTGGAAAGAGAGAGTGAGAGAGCATGCGCTATGAACTAAGAAATATTATGTACCAGTTAGCATCATCAGTTGGCACCACCTGAGAAAAGCATTGTCATCACACAGAAAAAAAAAAAAAGAAAAGAAAAAAAAACGGCATATTATTTTTTTCTATTTGCACAGTCTAGAACAGACAATTGTCAGAGCTAATGTGAACATACTAGAATGTGCATTAAGCCACTTTGTTACTAGGTGTGTTTAGTTTATAGAAAAGCATAAGAAAAAAAGGGGAGACATGTTACAAAAGATTAATGTCTGTCTCAGAAACCAAGAGACAAAAAATTCAGTAAGTAGGAGGAAAACAGGGAGTAAGCACATGGGGAGATAATTTTTTTTTTTTTTTAAATCAGAGTTAAGCCAACAAAGGTAAGAGCAACAATGAAAAGACGATGACCAGGGAGAGAGGAGGTTGCAGAAAAAATAAACAAGGATAGGAAAGTCAAAGGCACAGTGGAGTAGGTAACTACAGAAACTAGAAATAAAAATCCACAGGAAAATACACAAAATTTAAGAAATGAAAAATATATTTGGAGAGATCAAAGGAAACAAACTGAATTGTTAGAAGAGAAGTATAATGCTGCCTGTAATGAAAGATGTGCTGTGAATAACAGCATAGGAACACAGTAACTCTCACCACTGCTGAAGCAAAGTGCTGTCATCTAGTTCCTGTGTAGCGAGTCCATCTATTTTCAACAGAAAAGGATCACAGACCACACACTTCAAGGTGACCTGTGCAACGAATAACTAGAATAAAGGTGAGAACACAATGACGGCGGTGAATGAGCTTCAGATTAGTACTAGCTATTTCTGGAAAAATCTGCAAATTTATACAAAACAAGGAAACCCAATAGAGATAAGATCTAGAGATCACCATCTACAATTGATCTACCAAATGCAGTTGCCACAGAAAAGCAGATACCCTACAGGAATCTGCAGTAACGTCTGCACTGTATAGCTATCTTAGCGAACGGTATATCTTTCTTAGGATAGTAGACAATGCAGACTTTTAGTGATAAGAACTTCAACTCACACGACAGAGAACATTAGTAGATGCACTGATGTTCATGGCGATGAAGTAAGTATCCATGCCAAGCTGACGAAGTTCACCAACCTGTGGACACCAATGTATTGACTGAATTGCTTGATGCATGAAACAGAACTGTAGAATCCCTCCATACACCAAGTGCAGTAATTTTGGATTTTTAAAAATCCATTGTTGTTAAAATATATTAGCACCTACAGTTGCACAACTAGTCATTCCTTAAAGAAGTGCTGCTACTTGCACCTAATCAAAATGCTACAAAATGAAAAATGAAAAGAAAGAAAGAAAGAAAGAAAGAAAGAAAGAAAGAAAGAAAGAAAGAAAGAAAGAAAGAAAGAAAGGAAAGACCCATAATGAGAATCTCAAGTAAGGCCCACCATGTGAAGATAAAATTTATACTACTGATTGTGAAAGCTCTCCTGAGATAGAATACTCAAATGTTATTGTTCTTATTAACAAACTATTATTTTTTTTCTTTCCTTCTACACATGCAACACCTAGCAGATACATGCACAGTGTAAGAAGCGTTGAAAGTTTCAAATGAATAAAATTTAAAAATCAGTTAACAAAAATGTGACTTTTATTTTCTCTCGGGAAAAATAAAAATATTATGTAGCTTTCATTGCCTCAACAAAAGAACAGCCTTCACATAAGGTTTAAAATTTTCCACACTGCTGGATATGGTTCATGGTGTGGGTTACTGTAGTCGCGTTCTAGTTCGTGAACCATGGGCAACAACTGAGTGGCCTAGTAAGTAGTCCTGAGAGTCGGGATACCATTTGCTATGGAATGGGAGTGGGCATCTCGGGCATATTCTGAGACATGGCCCTCCTTGTGCTCAGGCGGCTAGTACTATACAATCCACCAGTGGTCCATAATCCGTTAGAGGAGAGATCCTTACTTGGACTATATGTAAGTAGGGTAGCATCCTGCTTTATGAATTTACCGAGCTCAGAACATTTTAAGCAAGCCTCAGACCTATGGGAGTAACGGAGTCCCACTCCCATTTGACAGGCGAGGGACTCCTTGGAAACAACTTGGCGAACAAAATGGAATTCGATGGAGAGCTATCAATATTAATCGGGCTTATGGAAGAAAGAAAGTAGAACTGGCTGAGTCAACAAAGAGGATGCATCTGGATGTGCTAGGAGTAACTGATATTCGGGTAAGGGGAGATAACGAGGAAGAGATAGGAGATTATAAAGTGTACTTGACGGGTGTTAGAAAGGGAAGGACAGAGTATGGGGTAGGTCTGTTTATCAGGAATACCACTGCATGCAACATAGTTTCTGTTAGGCATGTCAATGAGCGAATGATGTGGCTAGATTCGGCAATAGGAGGAATTAGGACGAGAATTGTCCCAGTGTATTCACCATGTGAGTGTGCAGATGAGGATGAACTTGACAAGTTTTATGAAGCAATGAGTGACATGTTCAGGGTCAACAGCAAGGACAGAATAGTGCTAATGGGCGATTCCAATGCAAGAGTTGGAAATAGAACTTAAGGATATGAAAGGGTGATTGGTAAATGTGGTGAAGATATGGAAGCTAATGGGAATGGGAAGCGTTTACTGGACTTCTGTGCTAGTATGGGTCTAGCAGTTACGAATACATTCTTCAAGCATAAGGCTATTCACCGCTACATATGGGAGGCTAGGGGTACCAGATCCACAATAGACCATATCTTAACCGACTTCGAATTCAGGAAATATGTTAGGAATGTACGAGTTTTCCGGGATTTTTCGATGATACAGACCATTATCTGATCTGTAGTGAACTAAGTATCTCTAGACCTAGGGTAGACAAGCGAAATCTGTCTGCAAACGAATAAGAGTAGAAAATCTCCAGGACGAGGCAAATAGACAGAAGTACTTGGATATGATTAGTGAGTGGTGGTGGCGGTGGTGATTATTGTTTTAAGAGGAAGTACAACTAGGCAACCCTCCTCTATATAACACTAATCAAAGGGAAAAATGAAAGGGATCCGACACTTCGAAAAACGAAGATATCAGCCAAAGGAAGACAAGGGCCACGAAGGGCGTAAAAATCTTAGACTCCCTAGCCCTCACAAACCTAATAGGGTCGGGGTCGGAAAAGAACAAGAGTTGACCAAGAGAGATCGGACAGGATAGATGAAAGTGAGGAGCCTGGCAGAAGTAAGTGGAAGCAATGCCAAGGCTCAACTAAGTGCCCCGTGGTCGCCAACCCATACTCCAAAGTTCAGAGCCCCTGGGGCCCCTTTTAGTTGCCTCTTACAACAGGCAAGGGATACCACGGGTGTTATTCTACCAACCCCACCCATAGGGGGATATGATTAGTGAGAAGTTTAGAACAGTAGACAGTAAGCAGATTCAGGATATAGGAAGAGAATGGGTGGCATACAGGGATGCTGTAGTAGAAACAGCAAGGGAATGCCTAGGAACAACTGTTTGTAAAGATGGCAAAAGGCAAACATCTTGCTGGAAGGATGAAGTGAGAGCAGCTTGTAAACGTAAAAAGAAGGCTTATCAGAAATGGCTCCAAACAAGGGCCGAGGCAGAGAGGGAATTGTACGTAGATGAACGAAACAGAGTGAAACAAATAGTTGTTGAATCCAAAAAGAAGTCTTGGGAAGATTTTGGTAATAACCTGGAAAGGCTAGGTCAAACACCAAGGAAACCTTTCTGGACAGTAATAAAGAACCTTAGGAAGGGAGGGAAAAGGGAAAAGGGAAATGAACAGTGTTTTGAGTAATTCAGGTGAACTCATAATAGATCCCAGGGAATCATTGGAGAGGTGGAGGGAATATTTTGAACATCTTCTCAACGTAAAAGGAAATCTTCCTGGTGGTGTTGTAAACAGCGAAGCTCATGGGGAGGAAAAAAATGATGTTGGTGAAATTACGCTTGAGGAAGTGGAAAGGATGGTAAATAAAGTCCATTGTCATAAAGCAGCAGGAATAGATGAAATTAGACCTGAAATAGTGAAGTATAGCGGGAAGGCAGGGATGAAATGGCTTCATAGAATAGCAGGATTAGCATGGAGTATTGGTAAGGTACCTTTGGACTGGACAAAAGCAGTAATTGTACCTATCTGTAAGCAAGGGAACAGGAAGGATTGCAACAGCTATCGAGGTATTTCATTGATTAGTATACCAGGCAAAGTATTCACTGGCATCTTGGAAGGGAGGGCATGATCAGTGTGGTTTCAGACCACAGAGGGGCTGTCTGGATCGGATTTTCAGTATGCACCAGGTAAATGAAAAATGCTACGAGAGGAATAGGCAGTTGTGTTTATGTTTCGTAGATGTAGAAAAAGCATATGACAGGGTACCGAGGGAAAAGATGTTTGCCGTACTGGAGGATATGGAATTAAAGGTAGATTATTAAAATCAATCAAAGAGATTTATGTTGACAATTGGGCTTCAGTGAGAATTAATGATAGAACGAGTTCTTTTTTTTTTTTTTTTGCTAGGGGCTTTACGTCGCACCGACACAGATAGGTCTAATGGCGACGATGGGATAGGAAAGGCCTAGGAGTTGGAAGGAAGCGGCCGTGGCCTTAATTAAGGTACAGCCCCAGCATTTGCCCAGTGTGAAAATGGGAAACCACAGAAAACCATCTTCAGGGCTGCCGATAGTGGGATTCGAACCTACTATCTCCCGGATGCAAGCTCACAGCCGCACGCCTCTACGCGCGCGGCCAACTCGACCGGTAGAACGAGTTCTTGGTTCAGGATATTTACAGGGGTTAGACAAGGCTGTAATATTTCACCTTTGCTGTTTGTATTTACATGGATAATCTGCTGATAGGTATAAAATGGCAGGAAGGATTCAGTTAGGTGGAAATTTAGTAAGCCGTCTGGCCTATGCTGACAACTTGGTCTTAATGGCAGATTGTGCCGAAAGCCATCAGTCAAATATTTTGGACTTGAAAATAGGTGCAATGAGTATGGTATGGAAAGTAGCCTTTCGAAGACTAAATTGATGCCAGTAGTCAGTAAAAAATTCAACAGAATTGAATGTCAGATTGGTGATACAAAGCTAGAACAGGTCGATAATTTCAAGTATTTAGGTTGTGTGTTCTCCCGGGATGGTAATATAGTAAGTGAGATTGAATCAAGATGTAGTAAAGCTAATGCAGTGAGCTCGCAGTTGCGATCAATAGTAGGGCCTATTCTGTAAGAAGGAAGTCAGCTCCCAGACGAAACTATCTTTACACCGGTCTGTTTTCAGACCAACTTTGCTTTACGGGAGCGAAAGCTAGGTGAACTCAGGATATCTTATTCGTAAGTTAGAAGTAACAGACATGAAAGTAGTGAGAACAATTGCTGGTACCAAAAGGTGGGAACAATGGCAGGAGGGTGCTTGGAATGAGGAGATAAAGACTAGTTTAGGAATGAACTCGATAGAGGAAGCTGTACACATAAACCGGCTTTGGTGGTGGGGTCATGTGAAGCGAATGGAGGAGGATAGGTTACCTAGGAGAATAATGGACTCTGTTACAGAGGGTAAGAAAAGTAGAGGGAGACCAAGAGATGATGGTTAGACTCAGTTCCTAATGGTTTAAAGATAAGAGGTATAGAACTAAATGAGGCCACAGCACTAGTTGCAAATAGAGGATAATGATAATGTATATATGTATGTATGTATGTATGTATGTATGTATGCTGGATATAGTAACTGCAACATCCTAACCCAGGATGTATTACTTCAAAAATATTTACAAAATGTTATAGTATATTCTCAACCACCCAGGATGTATTACTTCAAAAATATTTACAAAATGTTACAGTATATTCTCAACCACCCAGGATGTATTACTTGAAAAATATTTAAAGAATGTTACAGTACATTCTCAACCAAGACTAACATGTAACTTGGCCTTTGATCATAAGAATTTGTTTGGTATTCTTGAATATGAGATTGGTTTTATTTATGTGACATTTAATTAAGCCCCAAAGCAAGATAACGCTGAGAGGTTTTGAAGAATTGTCAGAAGCAGGTTTCACCATTCTATCCGCACCTGCATAAGCAGAAAATGATAATGATTCTTGTTTAAAGGGGCCTAACATCTAAGGTCATCGGCCCCTAATGGTACGAAATGGACGACATGATGATAATTAAAATATTAAAATGTATCCACTGACTAGAGTTTAAAATAAATGGTGATGAAAAATAATTATGAGATTAAAACAATCATTGGATCTAATTTGCAATGCCTTATTTTCTAATAAAAGAATAGAAAATAGAG
Source organism: Anabrus simplex (assembly GCF_040414725.1). NCBI lineage: Eukaryota > Metazoa > Arthropoda > Insecta > Orthoptera > Tettigoniidae > Anabrus > Anabrus simplex. The sequence continues at coordinate 292,171,706 of NC_090267.1, forward strand.
GTGATAATGGAATAAGGCATTGCCTGGAAATACAGATATATATAATTCATGTCAGAAGTTAAAATGACACGTTAAAATACACAAACACGAACTAAAACAGAGTTAAAGGTATAAAAGCACAGTTAACACAAATACACTAAGACAAAGTATATTATTACACGTGATAAAAAAGACCATTATCCCTCATAAAACAATGATGAGGTCTGTTGACTGCTCGTCATCTCGCAGGATGAGGGAGAATGTACTCAGGAGTGTTAGCCTACGGCGCAGATCGACCAGGTCCACGTACCGTAATCTATAATCTTCATTTCCGTATTGATGAGTTACACAATTAGAAATAGGAAAGGATTTCCACCTATCAATACTTGTTTATTGCACTTATTATGCTACAGGACCGGTTTTGACCCTTTACATAAGGTCATCTTCAGCTGAACCATGCATACATATCTATGTGATGAAGCTATGATTAAGATTGTATTGTCAAAGGAATGCCATACGATAATAAACATTAGGTCACATCCAAATGGGGCATGTTACGACGTTACGACATGCCATGCACCATGCCATGTGTACCATGGGAGGATGATCACTGCAAGTACACACCGGAAGGGATTCTCCTTTTAGTAAATAGGAGTGTGTTACTATACCGTGGCTGATCCGACGATGACATAATACCACTGCTTCCCTCGGAGAAGCCCGATGGGAAGTCCTCCATACCTTAGTTCCACCTTTCATCGCTCTCAGCTTATTTGGAAGTGGAGTGGCCTGCCACTCCATCTCCCAATGGAACATAACCAAATGCCTCAGCTGAGAGCAAATATAACTTGCTGGAACTTTGTATGGCAACAGGGGCAGTGTTACTGCCTCCTTGGCAGCTTTATCTGCTAACTCGCTTCCCTCTACAACCATGTGGCTTGGGAGCCACATAAACATGATTCTGGTGCCGGCATGCGAACACCCAGCCAGCAGGTTCTGGATCCACTGCACCAGACGTGCCGAGGGAAACATGTATCAATAGACTGTAGCGAGCTCAAGGAGTCAGTACACAGTTTTGCACCTCAATGCCGTAAGGAGATTGCCGAGTTTGCAACTAATCCCTATTTTCACCCTCTATTTGAGGGGGGGATATAGCCGGATTTGCAACCAAACAAGTTTATAAACAGATCACAAACTCCCCAGAGAATGGTAATCCAACCATAACTCATTTTCCCCAAAAAGTGGAGATTGCCGGTTTTGCAACTAAACCCCTCACATCATTGAGGTAGGACACACGTTCTAGGAGCACCAGGAAAGAGTGTTCCTCAGATGAGGTGCTCACCTGAAATTGAATCCTGGGAAGCACCACCAACTATTCCAACAAGAGGATTGCCACCTGAAGCATATTGTGTCAGTGGAGGGAGCAGCCACCAACCTGGAAAAGCTAGAAGCCATGAGAGAGTGGCCTGTGATGAAGGACAAGTGGGAGTTGAGGGTTTCCTTGATCTGTGTACCTACTTCAGGAGGTTTACTGCCAGCTTTGCCTACATCCTGAAGCAACTCATGCAGCTCCAAAGGAGAAGAGGCTGTCCCGATGGTCACTGGAGGCAGAGACCACAGTCTAGTTACCCAACAAGTCCCTGTGCTCAGAACCCATCTTGGGTTATCCCAAGCTTGAAGAAGTATGTCATTGACACGGAAAGACATTATCCAAGGCTGAGAGGAACTAATGTGCCACACACTGTGATCTACTGGCCATTATGAAGATCCTGGAGTATTTTCACAAATACCTGTACGATCAGCAGTTCTTCGCGCACCAATCATTCTGCTCAGTCGTGGCTTCTGAATTTTTTAAATCTGGAACAACAGACAACTTGGCAAGTGCAACACAGATGTTCTGTCCAGGAGATTATGTCCCAAGAACTGCATTAACATTTAGAAGGTTGAGGTGCAGGTCAGTACAGGGGACAACCAAGCCATGGCAACTGTGGCAGCAGAAGGCTGGTAATGCGCCAACCTGAAGAGGGAGTGGCCTGCGGATGATGTCGCTGGACAGATCCTGCGGAAAGTCAAGTCTAGACAGAGACCAATATGAAAGGGCATCGCCGAGCACAGCCTGAGGTACAAAGCATACAGGGCTCAGTGTATATCCCTAGTGGTCTATGATGTATATGGGAGTCAGCTGACAGCAAGAAGAAAATCGTCCAGCTAGTAATAAAAGGATGGGAGTGGTGTCTTCATCAAGTGGTCTCAAGTCTACGTCATCCTTAATTAGGAAGCTCGAACAGTAGCCAATGCCTGGGAAAAGAAGTTTTTCTCTTGCTTTTGTGTCCCAAGGGAGCTGCACAGTGACCACGGCAGAAACTTCAAATTGATGCTGATAAAGGAAGTTCAGCAGCATGTTGATGTATGCAAGACGTGAATAACACCTCTTCACCCGCAGTTGAACGGCATAGAATCTCAATTCCTGAAACCATCGAGGAACACCTAAAGGAGGTGGAGTCAGCACATCAATGGGACTGGAATCAGAGGATGCCCCTCCTCCAGAAGGCCTACTGTTTATTCACTTACAGGATGACAGGCATGAAACCTGCTAACATGGACTCTAGGAGAGATCTACGTTTGGCATATGACTTAATGTTTGGAATAGCCCCAGAGCAAGAACAGAAAGTGACAGACTACATATGGGAGCTAGTGGAGTGACTCAATGACATGCACGAGCATGCCTGATGACACCTGAAGGTAGCTGGTGACCGGTTGCAGGTCTGATATGACCTACAGGCAAACTTGGCAGGTTTCCTGGAAGTTAATCGAATGTGGCTATACCAACCTGTACGAACAAATGGGAAGTCCCCAAAGCTCCAGTTACCGTAGGAAGGTTCATACACCATTATCACCAGGATTAACAATGTAGTATACAGGATTCAGAGGCCTCACAGAGGGAAAGTAGTGGTTGTCCACCAAGACCAGTTTACATCTTGTCGTGCAGCTACTTGGGATGAGCAACTTTAAGAAGAGAGCAATGCGGCAATAACGGCAAGAGTGCATGGCAGCCAGCAATAATGCCACCAGGAGAGAATAATTGTAGCACAGTTGTGACAATTAAGATGGGGTTGGCAGTGAGCAAAACAATAACCAGTGAATTGTTGGGATCTGCAATAAGGAAGCTCCTAGAAGAAGCTGGAAGCTGTTTAACGATGCACCAGGCATCCAGAATGATCTTCAATTAGAAACTACTAGAATATTCTATAGGCCTTTATAAAGCGAGCAACTGGCGCATGGAGTCATTCTTGAGAGAGTCAGCCTTAAGTGTGTCAAGAGTGAAAGCAAGCAGATGGTTGCAAATCCATGATGGGTCACTCATAAGGAGTAAGTCCGTCAGACGGCTACATGAAGTTCAATGAGGCTTGCTATTATGAACTGTTCTAGAACAAAAATGCACTGTGAGAAGCTGCGTGGAGAACTGGAGTTCACCTAGCAGGTGTGTAGTGTGATAGTCTGAGTGAGTGTATGTTAACGATCATATGTACAAACAGTGTGCCGGCTGAGTAGCTCAAGACAGAAGAGTGCTGGCATACTGAGCCCTATTTGGCAGGTTTGATCCTGACTCAATCCAGTGGCATTTGAAAGTGCTGATAAGTGCTGTGTTGATAATAACAATGAACCCCCAGGGAAAAAATGTTATCAGAAAAGAATTTTGGATATTAATTCACTTGGATAGGTAATACACTTGGAAAAGCAGAACTAATAATGTAATGTAGTTGTTTACAAATGGATGTAATTGAAGAAGAAAGGATATACAGTAGAGTCTTGATTATCCGACCTAAACGGGACCTGGAGTACGTCGGATCACCGGAAATGTCGGATAATACAGAACAACTTTGAAAATGAACTAAAATACACAGGAAGGCTATACTGTATTACTATGTTTTACGGTACTCTATTTGTTGACTTATCAATTCAATTGTACAATAGATGCTGTATTCAATGAAAACATTCCAAATGTCTTACAAAAAGAACCTCGTCAACAATGTCTGCTTACCTTCCGATTCACGTTTTCTTCGTGCGAGATCCCGCCATCGACGATAATCCTTCACTGTGAGTCACCGTTTTCTCTTTTTGTTCTGCAATGCCTCATTCTTCATCATACTCATTTTCGTTAGCATTCACCAATAATATCAGGGTCCGTTAGTTCAAACAGCTGATCTTGTGCACACCCCTTACATCTTGAGTCGTAGCATCCTCATAGCCAGGAATGCAATTCAGTAAGGGAGCAATGTTTTCCATGTCTTCTTGTACTACCTCCTCTCGATGTTCAACCTCACTGAACAATATGTTCCAAGACTTTCTCATGTTGTCGTTTCAACTTCTTCCGAAGATTGCGTTATGCAGTATACCATGTCTTTCATATTGTTTCGTTTTAACTGTTCTATCATGTCACTGCCATTGTCCATTTTCTCTATCAGGGATGAAAGGAGTTTCCGCCGATATTTCCTCTTCAATGTTTTCAGCACATCTTGGTCCATTGGCGGCATAATGACGTCACGTCACATGAACAGGAACATTAACCGAAATGTTTTTAAATGTCCTAGGCTTCTTTGCTTTACCGATCATAAGCAATTTTGCTTTTAAGTTCCCAGTAATATTACTACAGGCAAGAACAGTAAATCTTTCCTTACTACGCATGTAGCCAGGTGCAGACGTCTTGGCTTGGGCTGCGAGAGTTTTGATGGCAGCATCTTGAAATTCAGCCCAGTCACATCACAATTAAAAATCTGAACACCAGTTAATCCTTCAGCAAGAATTATTTTTTGAATTTCCGTTTCAAATTTCACAACCTCATCGGATTTAGCTGACAGTTTTTCTCCAGAGATATTAAGCTGCCTAATGCTGTACTGCTTTTTCCACCGATCAAGCCAACGAGCACTGGTAGTAAAATTAAGGCCCCTTCATTACACTCCTTCTGGAAATACACCGCCATTTTTTGCAGAATGGGGCCAGATATTGACAGGCCTTTTTCTCGGTTTTGAGTGAACCAAAGAAATAGTGCTTCACTTACTTTTTCGTACTCACATTTTTCACTGTTCTTCTAATTTTCAGTGCATCACTTGTTGCCCTGGTAGAGCACCACTTTTCAATTTCTTCTCTCTTACGATTCCAGTCTACCACTGTAACACGTCTAACACCATAATTTGGAGCCACTTTTTGAAGAGTTTTTTTTTTTTTTACGTCGCACCGACACAGATAGGTCTTATGGCGATGATTTGAAGAGTTTTCCCTTTTTCCAGTCTCTTTAACCCACTCAACTTGTCTTCCACAGAAACAATCACTTTCTTCTGTTTACTCGCCATACTCGCAGAGGATATATATGAAAACTATAACATCAGCACCCAAGCAATATTACACTGAACAATGACTGAAAACTCGCTGCACCTGTCCTTGAGAAAAACCCGGGCCTACTGCATGACTGACAGTGCTTGTACCACGGTCGCACCCTCCACACCGGGTATCCCAGAATTGCGTCCAAATTGTGTTCAAATTAAGCCTACCAGTGTCTGATCACACAGAATGTTGGATAAGCGAAGGTCGGTTGAGCGAGACTCTACTGTATCATCATCATCATCATCATCATCATTTCCCTTTATCCAGCTGTAACCGGATAGGGGCAAATATAGTTCCTCTCCACTTTCTTCGGTCTTTCCACCACTCCTCCAACACTGTGTCCCAGTCCAGGTTTCTTTCTATAATGCTGCGTTGGATGGTATCCTTCCATCTCAATCGTGGTCGTCCACGGCCTCTCCTTCCTTGGATTTGCATTTCCATCACCTTTTTTGGCATTCTTTCGTCGCTCATTCGCTTTATGTGCCCAAACCATCTTAGTCGGCTCTTCTCTATTCTATCATTCATTTTTTCCACTCCAATTTCTTCCCGAATTTTCTCATTCCTTATTTTCTCTCTTCTACTCTTCTGTATCATACTCCTCAAGAACTTCATTTCGGCTGCCTGTATTCGACTCTCATCCTTCTTTGTCACTGTCCAAGTTTCTGCTCCGTAAGTTGTTATGGGTACGTAATACATCTTATACATAGTATCCTTTGCTTCCGTTGGCACAACTTTGTCCCATAACATGTTTCTTACACTATGATAGAAACAACTTCCAGCTTGAATCCTTTTACTAATCTCACCATCCAGTTGAGCATTCTCCATTAATTCACTCCCCAGGTATTTAAACATTTCCACTACTTCCAGAGGCTTGCCTCAAGTCTAATCTGACCTTTCCCTTCTTTCTCACCTCTAGTCATAACAAGAGTTTTACTCTTTTCTACACTTACTTTTTATTCCACATTCTTCAATCTTCCCATTCACCACATTCAACTGTTCTTGAACCTTCCTGTCGTCTTCTCCCCAAATCACAATATCATCTGCAAATAACATCATGTTCATTTCTTTTCCTCCATATGCTGCTTTTGCTGTTCTCATGATGTCATCCATTACTATTGTAAACAGGATTGGTCATAGAACACTTCCCTGTCTCAGCCCAACTTGTTCTGCCAACTTGTGTTGGCATGCAACTACAACATTCCTTATACAATGCCATGATCATTTTTATTAATCCCTGTCCAATTCCTTTTTGCACCAGACTGTCCAGGTAGCAGGTAGGGACCCTCTTCGGAGGCAGTCCTACCCAGGAAGTGGCGCCCCTGCCTATGTGAGTCCCAGAACATACTGACCCGGTGTGTAACATCTGGTATGTGTCCCAGCTCAGGGTTACGAGTGAAGACCTCAACGGCATCTACGGAGGAGAAGGTGGACTTCGGTACGGCAGAGATGGCGGAAGGGGCATACCCATAGCGTCTGTACTTCAGAGGAACGGCTACGAAAGGCGTCTGTCTCCATGTTAGGGGCGGCCTAATTTTGAACCTGGCAGTAGGTATAAAATGCCTTTGGGGGTGGCGAGCCCATCGTAACAATAGCCTATATGGACAAAGCAGATATGGTGCCTACTGTATCATCATTCCCAAATTATTGGCAATTCAAGTGAAAAGAAGAAATACATTACAATAAAACCTCGGTAAAACATTTCTGCAAGGGACAAGAAAAAAAAAGTGTTAAGCAAGAAAACATACTTCTGAATACACAAATAAAAACTATCCAATAGGGATATGGAAACACTAGGTACGATTCTTTTCCGACATTATGGCATTTTACACTATGTATCCCAGGGCACAGTGAAAACTGTACGAGAAGAGAGTATTAAAAGGTGTATTAAAAAGTAGAACAAAACTGCACTGAAAAGTGTGAAAAACACTGTACCATTTTCATCATCCTGATAACGAGAAAAACAAAGGTGTTACAATATTTACGTTTGCCACACGGAGATTATTTAATTGAGCCATACATCTAAAAAAAGGAACGGATATATCTGGTTAAATAGACCGTGATTTCATAATATGTAAAATACGGACGCATAAAATCAAGGAGGCCATGAATGTGACGGCAAAGATGTTCATCTGGCAAATCAAGTATGCCTAGGTCACGAAATTAGACATAAAGGCATAAAGGATCCATGCAGCCGTGATAAAAAATAATAGAAAGTTTTAAAAATTGTTTTAAAAAAGTGAGTGAACAATAAAAATAAAAAACTTCGAAGCAAGTTCATCCACGAAGAAAATAGTCCTCGCGGGAAGAAGGGAGATATATACAGAGCAAGAGCTAAAGATTCAGCACATTGAAGAATTTTTAAAGTTACGCCAATATCCAACCTAATATCGAGGCGGATAAGCAGAAGAAATTGAGTAATATTTGGACAGTAATCGGAATACAAACTGAAGGTCGTCGCGAAATACCAAAACAAATTAGACCTCTCATATGCTGAATGTCTGAATGAAAAACTAAGAGCTAATTCAATAATTTACTTGTTAAAGTCTGTTACGAAAAATTAACATTGAATTTCTGCTAGAATAACCTGCTACAAAACCATAATCTAGCTTCTATGTAGTATATTTTGAAGGCTATGTTCGTGACATTAATGAGGATGCTGGAAATGTTTCTTTCACATGTGACTAACTGCTACAACATGAGAGGCTAAGTCGGAGGTGGGGCTGACTTTCCGATGTAGACCGCCCAGCTGTTCCTGCTAGCCCAAGTCTGGAGTCTACCGCCTGATGATGACGTAACGGATGTTGGAGGCTATCTATGCAGCCCTAAGATGACAACATCGGAGCCTAACCCAGTCATTTAACGTCGGCAGTTGCAAGTTAAGTCCAAAGAATTATTTTATATTCTTGAAATTTATGTGTCGTAGACGTAGTATATAAATACTTGCAGTAAACATTGGTGTGTAGCTTGTTACAAAGTTCTTCATGATGAAATCTCAGTCGATACTGTCGTCGCAATGAGATTATCCTAGTGGATTTATCATGGAAGTGGGTATTCTTCAGGTGTATATAATCAATGTCATGATGTAGGAATGCTTAAAGTTAAACAAGGAGAGATTTCAAATGATGTTTTCAATCATTATGGAAATAAAACGACATACTCAATGTGATATATTCCAGACGTAACGTTTTAAAGAAGATAATTAATTTCCGAGTTGTTTAGACTTGGTTACTATTACGCTGCGACTACATGTGAGTAAATTTTAACTTATTTTGTTTATACATGTGTTTCTTTTACAGAATAACGTGATCATGTGTATTACAAGTGAAACTTAACCCAGAAATGCACCGCTGTAGTATATTAACGATATGTTGAGATGATTTGCCGCCTAGATTTAAGTGATTAATGTTTATGTAGGAAAGTAAAGTCTTGAACGACGTGTTGAGGTGGTTATATGTACAATTATTCGCTGAGATATATTTATGGTTATGAAAGACGCGATATTATAATGTTTAATGTTCACATATGGAGAGATAGGTATACGCATGAATCTGTGGTAGTAAATACGATGTGTTACTAACCATTAATAACATTTAACGTATGCGGCATGATTTTAAAATAGAAATGCAAGATATGTTGGGTTAATGATACATGTATACATTGAAACACGTTGCAGAATTCGTATATTGGTAACAGTCAACTGTCTTTAGATTAAAATCTCCAAATAAGGAATAAATAAGGATAAACTTGTTGTCTTCTTGGAGAATATGTCAACGTTGAAATGAATGTTATTTGATGTTTGGTCTCAAGGGTATATTTTAATGGATAAAGCAACTTCATAATTTAAATCTCTACCACAATTAAATAAATGTTTGTTTGTTTGTCCAGCCCTTGTCCCGTTTCCCTACGGGGTCGGGTATGAGGTGAGATGAATTTGTCGTGGCGGTTTTTTATGACCGGATGCCCTTCCTGACGTCAACCTCATCAGAGGAGTTAATGAGAGATGAAATGAATGACGTGATATATGATAGTAGGGAGAGGGTGAAACCCGGTGCCGGCACATAGCCTACTCCTGTCGAATAGCACCAAGGGGTCTGCTCAAGGCTTAACGTCCCCATCCGACGGACGAATCACCATCAACAGCGTCATATGCCCTCACTCCATATGAGCACTGCGGAGAGGTTTGGAATTTAATCCAGGCTTTTGGCACGCAATCTAGTGATTAGAAATTGTATACCACCACCTCCCCTACCCTGCCGGCCAACATTCTGATGGTGAAAATTTTTTCGACCAACGGGACTCGAACCGGCTAACCTCGGTGTTAGACCGTTTTAGACTTCAGCGCCTTAACGATCATGGCCACCAGGCGGGCTACCACAATTAAATAAATAATGTTACTAAATATATTCCTACGAATTTTATGGTACTTGATTGGACATAGGTGCAACCATAAATCATGATAGATATAATTTCTGATAGAATTACGATAATAACTGATCGTTATATGATACCTACATTTAATTTTAGGATGTAATATGATTATTTTTACCAAATGACATGGTCAAACTGACCAATATTTTTCATTTAATGATCGATATATGTTCGAAATAGCCATTTGGGCTATTATATTTGGAACTTACTTGCAACTGCTGATATTACAATTTTGGGAGATATGCATTTTGTTCAATGACAAAATACGAATTAAATACAGACGAAAATAAGCATTAAAAAAAAAAAAAAAAAAAACAAGAGCCGAGGGACTCTAATTAAGCATATTGACTTTGCATTTTCTAAGGCTTAGGGAATTGGATTTTTTTTTTTTTTTAACCAATGTTAATTTATCTGCTTACCAATTCATTGTTATTTTAATATGAGATACTTAATTTCAAAGAATATCTGACTACATCCTCATCAAATATGACTCGTACCTACGACTTATGTGATTATGAGAATTTTTCTTTGTTTTTTTTATGTTGCGGATAACAATTATTTAGCAAGAGGATTAATTGAATCAGATCATAGATAGTTTAGATTTTGATTTTTTTTTTCAACAGAAAGAGGAGAAAGGAGACTGATGTAAATAACTGTTATAATATTTTCTTTATGATTCTAGAATCATGAATAAAATTGTAGATTTATACAATTAAGAGGTTATTACTGAAAATAGGCTGATATAATTATGGTAGATAAGATGATTTTGAATTAACCAAAAAAATATATTTTTAAGTTTCTTGAATGAATGGACATGAACAACTTAACATCGATTCCGACGGATGGATGGTATTGCTGGTAAATTATTAGAAGGAAATGCGGGTTCCCAGTTGACCTCACGATAAAAATACTATTTACAGATGCATATTAATTGTCCCCGAGTAGTGTCGCGTGGCAATTTGGAGACTATTTTGATGACAAATGTGACATGTGAAATGAAGATTGCGGCGTTGCTTAATTTTTTTTATGGCGCGGTCACTGGTTTATTCACTGATTAATAGAAGCAAGTATAGCTACCGACACTTAAGCATCGTTTTCATAAATGCATTGATCCATTCTACTGATCCGAAAGGATGATAGTCGGAGAAGGGGTAATTAGCCGGAGCATTTGACAGGTCGCCCATGATGGTGCAAGAAAATTATTCCCCGCAGGATGGTGTAACACCAAACAACAAAATACAAAAATATTTGCACAGGGCCCATAAAAATATCAAAGTATTATTGCAGATCACACTCTTCCCAAAACAAATGTTAATAGAAGCCTTTTATTTCAGACCAGTGGGTTATTAAACATTTATTTTCTGGTCAGACTCATAGATAAAAAAATTGGAGATTATACTTGGCCGACTCAGTCATGTGCAACTGCAACAGAATGAATCTGGCTGCCATTGTGAATCCAACAAAACTTCGACCGAGCAAGTTTCAACGTTCACGCCACCTCTGCACACTTATGAATGAAATGTGAAATACAAGCACAAACAGGCTCACTGTGTTATTTTGCAATCTTGCTGCTAACCGGCAAGCAAAAGTGAGCATTTCTGAGGCTAATGGCTTGCTCTCTGAAAGTGCAACTTACCCTGTAAAGTTCAGAAATTCAAGGCCTTTTCCTGTTATCATGCAACTGCAGCGAGGGCTCTTACCCGAGTTGAAGATCATGTTCCTTCCACAAGGGATGACAATATAACATTTTCATGGCTAGAAAAAATTTGATCGTACTAAGCGGAAATAGCAAAATTTTGTGACGCAATAGGACAGGTACTTTTATATAAATTTAATACGATGAGAATCAGGACTTCGAATTTACAACGTGCTACGCGGGGAAACATGATAATGAGGAACGCACTAACGAGGTTTCACTGTATTTGCATCTGTAGCTTTAAAGCACACTTGTGACCATAGTTGATATGGTAAAACAATCTGATATCTGAATAATTTACTGCTTTCTATTTGCTCACTTTACTGGTTTCTCTAAAATTAAGCCGTAAAAAGCAATTACATTACAGCAAATTAATGATTAGCCTACTGAGATTACTCATTTGACAGCTAACCCATTAAAATTCCAAATCATTAATGTAAATACATAAATATTTCCACTTATCTTCCAAATATATGATGATGATCTTGTTAGGTTGTGTCTTAATTGAACGTTTTCTATTCTCCTCTGGTTGGACTGCCTTGTCTTCTGATTTTTTCTGGTAGGTTGAAATTTGACCTTTATCTCTGACATAGTGATATCTTTCCTGGCTTTAACATGTCAGCTCTCATAAACAATTATTAAACATTTATTTTCTGGTCACACTCTTAGACAATAAATTGGATATTCAACCTGTGTGTTGGACTCCAACATGTCAATTTTAAATAGAAGAGGATTTCAACAACTACAGCACAGAACATTGCTAAAATGTGAGCGCACCACCATGTTCTAAGGAATGAACATGAAGGCCCGTGGAGGATGAAAAGCCATTGCCAAGAATGAGTCTCATCGTAAAATTACGTACCCTTTTGTATTATCATCTGTCCATCTGTCGTAGAATATATCGAGATGTTTCTTCTAGAAGACCGGGATGACTGGAGAGCTGTGGCCAAGGAAGCCAAGGTCCTTAAATGACCGTCGTAGAGCCATGGAGTGAGTGAGTAAGTAAGTAAGTAAGTAAGTAAGTAAGTAAGTAAGTAAGAAAAATTAATCGAGTGACAGTCTGGAATTTAATGTAATAATTCAGCTTTGATAATGAGAGAATTAATTCAAATTAAGAGCTATACTCATTAAATCTTACAATGACAAAATGGACTGACACTAATTAAAGTAGAATTTATTGTTGACCAGTAAAGTGAGCTTGTACATTTGTAAATAGTTGTATAAATCAGGAATAGGGATAATGTGGACATCAGTCACGTAAGAAACTGTGTCAACTGAAGATTATTTTTGCGAAGTGATGCATGATGTAGTTATTGATTATGGAATGATCATTAATTTAATAATTTCATGAAGTCACAAATGATTTATCAGAAGATAGTAATTTTGTTTTTGTCTTAATTTTTGCACAGCTGTGAGTTCTGGCTAATTTTGTAAATTTGATGTATTCCAGAATAATTCTGACCCTTTGACATCATCACCGATAATAATTCATTAATTTTCTGTAAAAGTCATTAGAGTATGAAGAACAGAATACCAATAACAGGACATGACTGACAAGCTTGTAACAAATGTGAATAAATGTGAGTTTTTGGAAGAATAATGTCATGCAAGAGATGATTTTTATTTGTTTTCCATCACTGTGAAGTGCTAAGTTAATTAATAAATGTCAAGCCTTGTTTAATTGTATGTTTTTCTGTGTTGTCATCAGCCCTTATCCTTTAAGTGCTTCTAAATATGTTACAGCCCGCAAACGAACAATCTACCTAGGGATCTCTCATGTTGCTCACCGAGTTAGTCAGGGTAAACAGGGGCTATACACTGTAATTACCCACGTAATGTTCATGTTCACATAATTTTCACACGTTCAGTTTTGATGAGTTATTAGGATTTTTATTTCGCCCACATAATTTTCGCTGTCTCAAACTGTAGACTACTCCACATCTTAGATTGAGCGCTTATGGCAATGAAGTTACCCTCTGACGTCACCACCAGCCATAGTTTAGTCTGATATTGAGGGAAACTGCATTCCAATCCCCATGCCTGGAGTTATACCTTGCCCTGCGCTTTGTGATAAGTAGTTCTGTTTTTAGAGTACAATAAGCTTGTGAATGGCTTGCGGGTAGCTACCGCAGATACATGCTGTAATTTTTTCTGTGTAGTAGCGTGTTAAGAAACAGCATCACAAGTTTTCGTAAGTAGGTAGCAAACAGCAAAGTGTATTTTAGTGTGCTGCTATGTGTCGGTGTTACAGTTCATCGGTTAGCAAGAGGAAGTATAAATACTATACAGCCGAATATAAACTACAAGTAGCAAAATACGCTGAGGAGAATAGCAACCGCGCTGCAGAGCAAAAATTTTCCATTTCGGAGGCACATGTTCGCTACTGGAGAAAGCATGAGGCGGCTCTACATAATGCTAAGAAAAGTATGAGATCCTTCAGAGGTCGAAAGCATGGAGAATATCCTGAGACAGATAATGAGCTCTTAACGTACTTCGAAGAATTAAGAAAGAATGGAACAGGAGTATCGCATGAAATGCTTCAATTTAGTGCATGTGAAATTGCAGCACGAAGAAAAATACCCAGAACAGATTTCAAAGCAAGCCGTCGCTGGGTACACAGGTGGATGAGGCGAAATAATATTGTACTACAAAGAAGAACCTCCCTGTGTCAAAAGCTGCCTAGTGATCACACGGAAAATGTTATTGAATTTCATCGCTACTTAATCCTGGCGGTATTGTGAACAGCCAAGCTCATGGGGAGGAGGAAAATAATGTTGGTGAAATTACACTTGAGGAAGTGAAAAGGATGGTAAATAAACTCCATTGTCATAAAGCAGCAGGAATAGATGAAATTAGACCTGAAATGGTGAAGTATAGTGGGAAGGCAGGGATGAAATGGCTTCATAGAGTAGTAAGATTAGCATGAAGTCTTGGTAATGTACCTTCAGATTGGACAAAAGCAATAATTGCACCTATCTATAAGCAAGGGAACAGGAAGGATCGCAACAACTATCGAGGTATCTCATTGATTAGTATACCAGGCAAAGTATTCACTGGCATCTTGGAAGGGAGGGTGCGATCAGTCGTTGAGAGGAAGTCGGATGAAAACCAATGTGGTTTCAGACCACAGAAAGGCTGTCAGGATCAGATTTTCAGTATGCGCCAGGTAACTGAAAAATGCTACGAGAGGAATATGCAGTTTTGTTTATGTTTCGTAGATCTAGAAAAAGCATATGACAGGGTACCGAGGGAAAAGATGTTCGCTATACTGGGGGACTATGGAATTAAAGGTAGATTATTAAAATCAATCAAAGGCATTTATGTTGACAATTGGGCTTCAGTGAGAATTGATGGTAGAATGAGTTCTTGGTTCAGGATACTTACAGGGGTTAGACAAGGCTGTAATCTTTCACCTTTGCTGTTCGTAGTTTACATGGATCTGCTGAAAGGTATAAATTGGCAGGGAGGGATTCAGTTAGGTGGAAACGTAGAAAGCCGTCTGGCCTATGCTGACAACTTGGTCTTAGTGGCAGATTGTGCCGAAAGCCTGCAGTCTAATATTTTGGAACTTGAAAATAGGTGCAATTAGTATGGTATGAAAATTAGCCTCTCGAAGACTAAACTGATGTCAAGAAATTCAACAGAATTGAATGTCAGATTGGCGATACACAGCTAGAACATGTCGATAATTTCAAGTATTTAGTTGTGTGTTCTCCCAGGATGGTAATATAGTGAGAGAGATTGAATCAAGGTGTCGTAAAGCTAATGCAGTGAGCTCACAGTTGCAATGAACAGTATTCTGTAACAAGGAAGTCAGCTCCCAGACGAAACTATCTTTACATCGGTCTGTTTTCAGACCAACTTTGCTTTATGGGAGCGAAAGCTGGGTGGACTCAGGATACCTTATTCATAACTTAGAAGTAACAGATATGAATGTAGCAAGAATGATTGCAGGTACAAACAGGTGGGAACAATGGCATGAGGGTACTAAGAATGAGGAGATAAAGGCTAAGTTAGGAATTAACTCGACGGATGAAGCTGTACGCATAAACCGGCTTCGGTGGTGGGGTCATGTGACGTGAATGGAGGAGGATAGGTTACCTAAGAAAATAATGGACTCTTATGGAGAGTAAGAGAAGTAGAGGTAGACCAAGACAACGATGGTTAGACTCAGTTTCTAACAATTTTAAGATAAGAGGTATAGAACTAAATGAGGCCACAACACTAGTTGCAAATCGAGGATTGTGGCGACATTTAGTAAATTCACAGAGGCTTGCAGACTGAACGCTGAAAGGTGTAACAGTCTATAATGATAATGTATGTATGTATGTATGTATGTATGTATGTATGTATGTATGTATGTATGTAAATTACACTGTCAGAGCACAATTTGTATTTATTGTCACAAATTGGCTATTTATTGTCACAAATTGGCAATGCAGACAAAACGCCAGTGTTTTTTGAAATGCCAAGGAATATAACATCGCAAGAGAAAGGAAATTCAAGTGTATTAATAAAGACATCAGGCGTTGAAAAACAGCAATGCACCATCATGCTTGCATTTACCGCAGATGGAAGAAAACTTCCACAGTATGTTATCTTCAAGAGAAAGGCAATGCTAAAATGTCATTTTCCACATGGGATACTCGTATGCGCGCATGATAAGGGCTGGATGGACAGCGATCTAATGAAAGACTGGGTAAAAACTGTCTGGAAAAGCCGCCCTGGTGCTCTACTTTGCCTACCATACATGTTAGTAGCTGACAGCTTTTGAAGATATCTCAGGCAGGAAGTCAGGGACTCTCTTCTTGAAAGTAAAACAGACATGGTAGTAATCCCGGGTGAACTGCCATTTGTTCTACAACCTCCAAATGTGTCAATTACAAAACTTTTAAGGATCACGTCCAGCATTTTTATACGGAGTTGACGGCAGCGGGCAAGCACACATTCACTCAAGGTGGTAAGATTCGGCATCCTTCTTTAAAATTAATGTGCCAGTGGATAATAGGAAGCGGTAATTTAATTCCATGTGAAATGGTTACGAAGAGCTTCAGGAAAATGGGAATATCCAACTCGCTGGATGGTCTTGAAGATGACGACTTATGGAACGACATAGAATCACACTCCTCTGAATGTGACGACTCCTCACTGGCTGAGAGCAACAATGAAATGTCGAAGTGTACTGGTAAGTTTGATCAGTACTCTTATTCTTATGGCATGTGACTTGCATTTTGTTACAGTGTTCATAACATTAATGCTAATGCATGTACTACCATATTACCTACTTTATCATTACAGATTTGTAGGCCGTTCCGTAGCAGCGTACAACAGGGCAAAGCAAACCACGCAAATTTTTTCACCTGGTCACTTACTTGAAGCAAGCGTTAAAAAACTGCAGACCTGCCGGTAAACTAAAGTCAAATTTGAGAACTTGCTAGCTGATATTTCCCTTGTATTCGGTATAATATTGCAGTGATGGAAAACGGACAGCCTGTTGTAAATACGTACAAACGGCACGCGACGTTGTGATAAAAATTATTTTATTGTTTGTTTAATCTGTAAATAAATGTTTGGTGTTCTTACAAAATGGTATTTTCACAGCTATCTTGGTGATTTCATTGATTTTATTTGAAATTTCAGTGTAAGTGCCTGTGTGAAAAAGTCTGCATGATTTATGCAGCTTGATTTTAGAACAAAAATTTGGTCAAAAATGCAAAAATTATGCAGTTAAATACAGTATTCTCATGTCGGATACATACATTTAACCCAGTTTATATAATTTTTGACCAAAACTTGGCCACTTCCAGTGCATTTTCTGTGGCCCTGTAAAGGTCATCTGTGCAGGAAACTGGACCCAGTCAACACTGAAGCATACATTGAACAAACTGTTCTTCTCCACAATCACACTGAATACAACTGTCTTCAAAGTAACCTTGCCAAATTAATCCTCGATCTGCCCACACCTGATCTCAGCCTATTCTGGGACTTCCAAGTTAGCTAATCCTTGTAATGACCACGAGGTAAAGATTCAGAAACTTGTTTTTATCTAGGAGGTCTTAGCCCTGGCTTTTCAACAGTGGATCTAAGTACCTTTGATGTTCGAAGGAACCTCTTCCTTGAGTTCAGTTGTTACAGGAGTGGGTTCTTTCTTGCTCCACTTTCTGTCTTCCCTTATTCGCAGCTATTTCTCTCCGAATAGAGGGAGGAGTTATTCCTGCAAGGCAATAAAGTCATTCGACTGGAGTGGATTTCAAACAACCTGTAATTATTCTGAACGTGTTGCTTAGAGCTACATCCATCTGATTGGCATGTCTCAAAGTATACCAAACAGGACAGGTGTACTCTGCCATGGAGTAACATAATGCCAATCCAGAAGTTCACCCGATTTCAGGTTGACTGCCCCACTGTGATTCAGCCAGTTTCCTCAGGAAATTATTCCTGGTAGAAACTTCAATTTGCAGTTCAAACAGTGCATCTTGAAAGTAAGAGATCTATTAAGCATCATTCCTAGCAGATCATGCATCAAACAGATATATATCATGAAGTCCATCACAAATATTAGGAAACTAAGAAACAAACAAACAATTGTGATCTTTGTTGATTTCCAGAAGGCCTATGATTCGATAGACAGACAAACCATAGACTACAAGACCAGAGCTTTGATACAAGAAAGGCTCACAAACACCAAAGCTAAAGTGAGGTTTCAAGGAGAAGTATCAGAATCATTCAGGATTAGAACAGAGGTGAGACAAGATGACTGCATCTCCCTAATATTCAACTTGGTCCTGCAAAAGTCATTAGAGTATGAAGAACAGAATGCCAATAACAGGACATGACTGACATATGGCTGGGTTACAGGAACATAGATTGCTCAGCTTTTGCTGATGATACAGTGATTCTAAGCAACATAGACAAGCACATGCTGCACAAGCTTGATGAAATAGCACGGATAGGAGGCCTGACAGTATCATATCGAAAGACAGGAGTGATGAATGTAATGCCAGACTGAAAGATGGAACACGGGATAGTTGCGAATGTAGACAAATTCAATTAAATAGCTAGAGCCAACTGTTAGGTCAAAGAAGTAAATAAAAATAGGATTATGAAGATGAAAAATAGCCTACAAACTCACACAGAACATATACAACAAATCATTATCCATCAACACAAAATTAAGGCACTATTGAAAAGTGGTAAGGCAGAAGCATTACAAGCATCCAAATGTCCAACCTACACCAGGAAAACAGAAGCGAAAAAGATAAGAGCGGAAAATTCTGAGAAAGATATTAGGCCCTAGAAAAACAGGCACTATCTGGAAGAATTAAGCTGTATACATAAATGAATTAACTGACCAATGAAATGAAAAAAAGGAGCCTGAAGTTTACTGGGTACATCCATCAGATAAATACCCCTAGATTGGCTAAGAGGATCTGGGATTACACTAAGAAATGCACGAACACCATGACCTGAATGAAAGAAGGAAATAAAGACCTATCTGAACTAGGCCTATACATAGAACTTATGCTGGACAGAAACACATTTAGAAAGATCGTCAAAACAAACAAACAAACAAACAAACAAACAAACAAACAAACAAACAAACAATAGCTTTCTCTTCCAGAAACGTGAGAAACAGCAACAGAACGTGACAGACTGACAGAGGGAAGCCAGAAATCAAAACATGAAGTTTTGGGAGCAGAAGAGTCATTCATTATGAATAGGTGAATTAACGTGTCTTGATGTGAAATTGCTCCATGCATTGCCTGGGTACTTTCATGAAGGTTTATTTTTAAGATTTATATTACTTGTTAATTTTTGCATATTTCTTTACTGTGACTTTGATATTTTACTAACTATTTTGTCATTTTAGAGTTACTGTTGTGCATTTAATTAAAAGTTTTAGTTTTAGATTATTTTGTTTTGCTTGGAAGTTTGTCCTTGTTGAAGCCCATATTGTTTGGGAAGTAGCCAGTCCCTTCAAACAATTAATAAAGATAAGTGATAATTGTTTGTATTTATGCATCATGCTATAGATTTGATGTACATGATTCCAACAGTCACTGGGACTGTCACCAATTAGCCTAGCGAACCCGAGAACTGCGGATTCAACACTAATCTCGGTCATTTTAAACATTTCCTTCTTCACCTCTTCTCACCCCCTGTCACTGTTCATCTCAGCTATACTGAAAAGTATGGATTCGACACTAACATGGATCGAAGATAGGACACTTAAAAGGGTCCATTCTCAGTTCAATACGGACAAAAATGAAATTCTTAGATTTAAACTAACATGGATCTTTTTTTTTTTTTTTTTTCCATATCACTCCTTCACAAGTCCCAAACCATAGGAGTGCTAGGGTTGTCTTACCCCACCAGTATTTTTATCCAGATAGTAAGTCATGTGTGTGCCAAGTTTGGTTGAATTTGGAGATCTGCCTATACACATCTGTCATTTTTAATCATTTAGCTTCACCGATATCTGTATGTAAAGATGTTACTCCTTCACTCGGCGAACCATGCTAAATACAGAATGTATTGTGGGGTAGGGGCTACCCTTTGACAGCAATTATTGGAGTGGTCATTTAGTGATTTAATTTTAGGTTACTCAAAGTTGACTGAAATTAGAGACCTATCAATGCCTGATGTTTCACAAGTCAGAAATTCTGGAGAGAATTCCGGTCCAGTAATGTGGCCGGATGGACAGAACAAAACTGTTTTTAGTAAACTATTTTAATATATAGATAATTATTAGTAACATATTACTAAAGTATTTCGACATATTTTTTAACCCCCACATGGAGGGATTTTTTCAATTTGCGTGCTCATATTGTGGTTAGTAGTGTGTATATAACAACAACAACAACAACAACAACAATAATAACAACAACAACAACAACAACAACAACAACCAGCATATTCACCGCCCCGAGATATGAGACTTCCACGTTCACATTGTTTCCTTTGGGGGTGGGGAAGGCGATAAGACTGAACACCAATAATAAAATCCTTGTAATTATCCCACTCAGCAACAATTTTTGCAACAGTGAGCACAGGCAGCTCATGATGACGTTCTTTGTTTTGATACAAACAGTATGAAACTACTCTAAATAAGCAATTTCCATCATCTAGTATAGGTACAATCCTTCGGATTTCCATGACAGTAAATTAGGTGGACAATGTTTCTGACAGAGAAGTGAGAGGAAGAAAACCAGTAGGAGGGCCAAAATGTGAAATGGAAAGATGTAGAGGAACAGAAACTCTTCTCTGACAGAAAGAAATGGCAAGTGCTTGTAAAACAAACCTGTGAAACTGGAGCTGGAAAATGACAATAATGAAGGTTTGTGTAGTCAATGTGAAATCCTCTCGACAAACCACAAGTCCTCAACTGATCGCTTAGTTACGTAGACTACAGCGAGGAGACGTCATACCAGACGGCACATGCAAGTGCACCCTTTAGAATTCTTGTCACGCACATTGCCAGCTGTGGACCAGCTGGTGGCATTGGAAGTCCTAGCGAGCACTTTGGCCAATCAGAATGGTACATTTTTCTTTAATAATTTAAAAATATACAGAAAGAAATTTTTATGCTTTTAAAGACACACTGCAAATCTACAGGGCAAGAACTTTCGTCAAACGATAATAATAATAATAATAATAATAATAGAATAGGTAAATCCCTGCACTTTTCTAAATGCATACTACTGTACCTGTTTAATAAAATAAGTTTCAGATTATCCTAACTTCTGTTTATCCAAAGCAAGTGTTACCCTATCTAACTCAGGTGAAGGTTTTAGAATCTACTGATTCCTGAAACTATCAAAGACAATAAGAGGTATTAATATAAAAAATTGCTCACCTTGAGATGGTATATGAACTCTTCTGCATCAATATCCAATCTCTTTCGCTTTTCTTTGGTAGAAATAACTGACAGGCCAATATCCACAGAACCATGGACTTTCCCTCTGGCGATGTCACCAGGTCCTTTGCCATAGACCAATATTCCTTTATCAACCACAAAGTAGCGCTAAAGGAGCACAAATTTTGTAGTGTTGAAAGATACATTAGGAAGACAATGAACACTTATGATTAAAAATTGAACAATTAAGTAATTTATGAATACTCAACCTACAACCAACAGAAATAAAAAATAGCAAGTTAATAATAATATTATTAAGGGCAATGACAAATTCCACATCTTCATGATGATGATTATGATGATTTTTATTTGGCATATGATGAATAATGACAACCTATAAACTATTTACACAACCAGTGAAAGATGAGTACAAAGTAAATACAAATTATCATATCTATACAGACAAAGAAAGCAATTTACAAAGTTTGAAAGTACAAGAAGAAAACACAATATATTTACATCGCTATCCACCTATCAACTCTGACAGTTCATATATACACACTGAGTGTGAGTGATGTACATGTCACTAAATGTGAATGTCCAAACCCGCCACCCACTTCACTGCTTTGGGTGTTGCTGAGTTGAGGTCTTCCATGGTGCCAGTGAAAGCACAGAGTGGACATTCCTGCACTACATGTTTCATTGTTTGTCGAACCTCCCCACAATCACTGTATGGAGAAACTGACCAGCCCCAGATGTGTAAAGTAGATGCTGTTCTACCTACTTCACATCTCATGCGGTTTAGCCTACTCCAGGTGCAACGTGGCAGATCAAAGCCTGCCAGCTTTGTGGATGGGTTATTAATATCCACTATTGCCCGAGGTGGGGATAAAGACCACTCTGTTAACCATTTAGAGGTGGGGTTGAATTCGCTAGATGTTATCTTCACGGCTGTCTTCCAAGCAGGCTGGCGAAACTTCATCTGTGTGCATTTCTGTCCGATATCCTCATGAACAGGTAGACGTTCATTCTTTAGCATTCTGGTCCATAGCTGAAAAAGGGCCTTCTGTCTCCTGATATGTGGAGGTAGTATATTGCTGAGAACCGGTAACCATTGGGTCGGTGTAGCACGAAGTGTACCAGTTATGATTCGCATGGTTTGACGAAGTTGTGAATCTACTAGGTGTGTGTGAGCACTGTTAAGCCAGACACCAGAGCAGTATTCTGCTGCAGAATAGACTAAGGCCAGAGATGTTGCCCTTAATGTGTTTCCATCCGCTCCCCAGGAAGTTCCAGCCAATCGTTGGAGAATGTTATTACGACTTTTTAGTTTGTTGGCGGTTTTCTGCAGGTGATTTTTGTACGTAAGAGACCTGTCCAATGTTACTCCTAAGTAACTGGGATTGGCACAATATTGTAGTTCATGGCCCTTGAAGAATACCCTTGGATGGTGGTTTGCTTCTGCGTTGTTCAGATGGAATGTAGATGTCACTGTTTTCTGTGAAAGTAGTCATCCAACAGTTCAAGGTCTCGGTTAAGAACTATTTCAGCTTCTGCGAAGTTGGGTCGTTGAATTGTAAGGCAAATATCGCCCGCATATATGAACTTTCGGGACACTGTTTCAGGCAGGTCGTGGATGTATAAACTGAAGAGAGTAGGAGATAGAACCGACCCTTGAGGCAGACCATTGTTGACTTTGTGGAATTTGCTTCTGTTGTGTTCTGAGTGAACTTGAAATAGTCGGTTGCTTAACATTCTGTCAATTAGTGTAGTAATTTTTAAGCAAGGAACAGCTTTAATCAGTTTAAGCATAAGACCTTCCCTCCAGACTATATGCAGCTGTAAGATCTAAGAAGACAGAGACGCTTTTCAATTTCTTCTCAAAACCAACCTCCAGATATGTGGTCAAGGACAGTACTTGGTCACTGCAGTCACGGCTGGGTCGAAATCCTGCTTGTTCAACTGGAAGGAATGCTTCGATGGCTGGTGCTATTCGGTTTAGTATCAGTCTTTCTAATAACTTGTAGGTGACGCAGAGTAGAGCTATAGGTCGATAGCTTTGTGGGAGAGTTGGATCCTTTCCTGGTTTCAGAAGGGCAATAATTTTTGACTTCTTGAAGATTGGGGAAGTCTTCCTGACTGAAGTATGGAGCTGAAGAATGCAGCGAGCCATCTTCTTGTAGATGGACCATAGTTTTTTAGTAGTTCTGGGTAGATTCCATCTAGTCCTGCAGCTTTGCCATTTCGGAGTGATTTTAATCCCTCATCGACCTCTTGTGATGTGAAAGGTTGTGAATAGGTTGCGTTCGGTTGTGTTTCTCGTTTTGCCTGTTTAAGCTCAGTTTTAACCCATTTCGTGGTCAGTTTATTCCTTGTTGTTTTAGAGGTGGAAACGAGGTGATTTGCTATTGCTTCTACCTTGATTGGGGAATGTTGCTTTGGTGGTATGGATGTGGAATCTAATTTCCGAATAAGTGACCATGCTTTTCTGCTGGAATGGGTGAAATTCATGTCTTTTACAGTCTTTACCCACTTCTCTTTTCTAGCAAGATCAAGTGATTGTAGTAAATCTGTTGCTTTCTCGTGAATTCGAATTCCTTACTCAGTCTGCTGGACTCTTCACTCCATCCCGGTATATAGTCTTTACGGAATCCTCTAGGAATATAGGTTTTTGCTGCTGATTTTATTAAGCCAACAAACCTCATGTAGTTCTCTGGGACAGGTTTAATCCATCTGATGTTGGCATCAGTAGTATTGGCATAAGCAACCCAGTCTGCTTTCTGAAAGTTCCAGCGAGTCTGGGTGTAGATTGTATAACTGGGATCTGAATTCCTATTTGGTAGATTATGGGTCTGTGCTGGCTGTGCGGGAAGTTATTGAGCACTTGTCTCCTAACATGGCAAGATGGTGACAAAACTGTGCGAGACAAAGCAAAGGTCTGGTGTGTAGTCACATTTCCAACGGCCAGAGTGAAACGTTCCCTTATCTTTGGGGTCATATATTAGTGCAAGGTTGTTTACTTCAGCCCATTCTGAGACCTTAGTTCCATTTTCATCATCTCGCTTATAGTCCCAAGATGTATGGTGGCTGTTGAAATCTCCAAGGATGATGTTATTATGAGAGGGTATTATGGGAATGGGATAAGGCCATATTTCATTGGGTGGCTTGTAAATATTCGTTACCATGATGTCTTCTATTTGTACTGAGGTGGAGAAATAGGTTGGATGATCGCTTACTGGTAGGGTACTGTAGTTGCAAATGTTATTTCTAACGTAAGTAGCAATTCCGTATTTAGCATGGTCGTGAGCTGCTATCATTTTAAATCCTGGTATCTTTCCCCTTGCCAATAAATGTTCAGTGTTCTCTGTATGTGTTTCCTGTAGTACAACAATGTCAACTGAGTGCTTCTGTAAAATGCTTGATAAATACTCACTCTTGGCTCTACTAATGCCTTCAATGTTAAACTGGCAGATGTTGATCTGTGGGCCGATCTTCCGTGTTTGAAATTCATAGTCCTTAGAAGGACTGTTCGACGAATATAGGTTATCATGACCGAGAGGTCGTTTATGACAGTTCGGTCTCATCTTGATCGTAGTTGCTCGCTTAGCATCACCCGGGGGACACGTGCAGGGTAATGGTAGGTAATACCTGCGGATGATGATGATGATGATGATGATGATGATGATGATGATGATGATGATGATGATGATGATAGGGAGAGTGGACAAATGTGTACGGTAGATTTTGAGGTCAATCTTCCTTACAAAACTGGGCAAGGGACTTCAGCCTTTTCTCACACCTCACAAAATAACATCACATTGTTTTTCACATAACTTGATTTTTCACTGAAAGTCTGGTTGATGAAAATTCTTGCTCCCACACATTTTGTGGTGAAAACTGTGCACTGATAATCATGTCACCACACGTTGCAGGTCGTGCAATGCCTGCAACTGTTTTCATGAGACAGCATCCATGCAGAAGAAATCACTCCTTATTTCTTTCTGCTTTTTGCTCATAATGGTCATTATTTTCTCATATCCTGGTTATGGACAAAATTGTAAAGGAGACAAATGAAGCATATGGAAATAGTGAGATAATATTTCTACTGAGGAACAAACAGCAAAGAACTACAAGAACAACTTGACGCACTGAACAAGAAAACTGAAAAATGTGGTATGAAAATCAGCACAGGGAAAAGCAAGACCATGGTGATATCGAGAGGAGAAAGACATTGTGAAAACTGATGGTCAAAACCTTGAAATTGTTGACAGCTAGGAAGTAAATTAATACAGAATACAAGGCTGGACATGGAGATAAGCAAGAAGATGCAACAGGGCATTGCATTCTACCAGAGTGTAAGAAACCTTCTCTGGAATAATGAAGCATAAAGGAAGTGTAAAGAGATAATGTACAAAATGTATTATGCACCTATATTGACCTATGCACCTGAGACCTGGACAATGACAAGTACGGAAGAGAGCAAAATTCAAGCCAGTGAAAGAAATACCTAAGAAGTATGACAGGAAAGACAAGGGAAGACAGGTAGAAAAATGAAGATGTGAGAAAGAAGGTCGGAATGGAAAACCTAAATGAGAGAATCGATAGGAGTAAATTAGGATGGTTTGGACATTTAAAGAGGATGGAGGAGGAAAGAATACCAAAACATCTGATAAAGTTTGAGGGAGGAAGAGTGAGACCTAGAACAAGGTGGATCGATTCAATAAAGAGTAGTGCAAGAAGAAGAAACCTAGAATGGGACAAAATGATGGAAGAGGAATGGTGGAAGGATGGAAGGTGGAGAAGTGCCATAAATGCCCCAACCTGGCAGGAGCTGGATAAGGGGAAAGGAGGAGAATGATTCTGGTGTAGATGGCAGAAGCAGCTGGAGTCTCAGTGCCTTGATAAAAGAGAGCTCTATTACATACTATCCACTTCATTCCGTATCAATATTGTAATCAAGATAACAATTAAGTAAAAGGTTCCACCTGATCGATACTTTTTATTATTTAGCCTTCAGCTAAATTTATGTCATTAAAAACTTACAGAACATGCTTTGATTGCTTAGCAATCATCATCAGCTGTTTCGCTTAAGGCTTAGGTGAAAAAGTATAAAACATTTCATAATTAAAATTAAAATGTGTTAGTAAGGGACATTTAAGTGGTGCGGGAGGATGGATGGGGGAGGTAGTTAAGATTAAAATTATACAAATTAAAAACTGTTCTAAACTAAAACATCTTTGAATTCATTCATTGTCACTTGCACTGGTTCATTATTAAGTTTGACAGTTTTCCGTTATTGCTCTTGCACACTTGTCTCGATGGTATAGTGTTCCTTCTTTTTTCTAGACCTTTCTTACTGTCCGGTGGAGAAGATTATGTAGATTGTTGGTCGAATTGTTCAGTTTTCATTTAGTTGGATAGTGTGGAGTACGATCCCTATCCATTGTACGAATTTTATTCGGAATCATTAAGTCGGGAAGTTTGGTGTACTACCCCTGTCCAATTCGTTCTTGTTCCCGATGTTTACGTGTTTGTATTTGTGTCTGCCGTCCTCGACCTCTCATGAAGACATAGTCTAGACATGAATTCTGACGAACAAAAAACTCTTTTTAAGAATGTAGATGTAACTTTCTCTACCTCTGCAAAATGACAACTTAAGATGCGGCCATATGTTCTCTGGCCAGTATGATGCCACCAGAGCAACTTCTATGTAAAAGAGTGATCACTTGTTTCCAGTGATAGGGATCTAGCATGCCTTTGTAACTCATTGCTCTTATAGTAGCATTCACTCTCTCCTGGACATAAATTGTCACGTTGTTACCCTGTGTCTGTAATGTGACCCTTAGACACCCGAAGTGTGAAAGAAATAAAGGTCTGCCTTTAAAGTAAATAACTCCATATTTTATCCTTTTCTAAAAGTCACTGTCACTGTTTTAACTTCATTTGTTTTCTTCTACCCATTCAATCACTCTGTTGAAGGCTTGCTGAAGATCATTTTGGGTGCTTGAGGCCAACACCCTATCATATGCATACATGAATAGCTTCACATTTTCTGGTATTGTTCTGATATCATCTGTGTAGCCACAATAAAAAGAATGGGGCTCAATTGGTCCCCTCAAAGGACTCCTATTGCTTCTTGTATGGGGTCTGACCTTGTTACATTGTTGCAGATTTCCATGTAGTTCCTACCGAGTATGTTGTGTAATAGCATGACTAGGCAGTTTTCTTCTCCAATTAGATTTTCCAGTTTACCATTTGGAATTTCTCTCTTAATAGTGTTGAAGGTCTTTTGTATAGTCTACGAAGAATGTGTGTAATTTCCCACCCAGTGATGACAGAGCATCTTCTATATCTGACTGTAGATACTGGATGGCCTGTGTTGTGGATCTGCCTCTTCTGAACACAAACTGTTCTTCCGGAATGAGCACCGCCATGACTTCTGTCAGTGTTTAAGAGTCTTGGTGAGTATTTTGAACAATGTATGTTCCAAAACAACTCCCTGGTAAAAGTCAGAGTGTCTCTTTCCTTTACAAAGCATTTTCACCTTTGATCTCAAGGTTTTGGGATAGTCCCCCGTCACAAACATTTGTTGAAGAGATTTATTACACAAAAGCTCAGCTTGGAAGTGACTGCCTTTAAATGTTCATTGTACACCTGACTGGGACTGCAAGCCTTCTCATCCTCTGATTTTATTGCAGTCATCACTTCCTTTCTCCGCGAACAGTTCTGGAGGCCCTATCTTGTTGGGGATTACAGCGGATCGTGTGTTTGGGCACGTTTCTCATACTAGAAGCATTGAGGACAGATGATCTGTCTACATCTCCATTGGTGTCTTACGCGGAAACAGGGACTGTATAGGGTTCAGTGCCTTGTACAGATTTCGTTCTGCCTCTTCTGTTAACTTCTTTTCCTCATCTTCTTTGAAAGATTTATTTGCTTCTTTCGTGGCATCCTTGTATTGTCTTCTCTTATTTTCATAGTTTAATAAATTGGCCCCGAAAGGATTCCAAACAAAATGTAGAGCATCTAGTGCTAATTTTCGAGCCATATAGCACTTTTTATTGAACCATGGCTTTGCTTTCTACGTTGATGCATAGACAGGCAATGTCACCTCCTTAATGATATGTTCTAGCTTTGCGATTGCCCCATCAATGTCTCCTATATGTGTTAACTCTTGAAAGATGTGATGTCTGTTTCTTCTATTAGAGCTGGATTGATTTTCCTAGATATTTTCTTAAATGTGAGGTCTTATTTTTTCATCTGTGCCATTTCAATCACAAATTTTTTATCAGCAGGTCTTTGCATACTGTTTCTTCTATTATATACTGTCTCACTACCTTGATACCTTGCCTGTTTGTGAACACAGCATCCATGGCACTCGCTCCGTTATAGTAGATGTATGTCCCCTGTTCCATGCAATTCACGATAGTTAGCCCTTCTTCTCGCAGAAATTTCATTACTGCAGCTGATTTGTAGTAATGTCAATCAATGTGGCAGTTCACATCCTCTGCTACTATCAGTGTGCCGTACTGTGTTGTCTTCCCCAAAGCTGTCGCCATCTCCTCATTATTTCCCGGCCTGTAAGGTCCGGTTGAAAATATATACATACATGACTAAATATTGTTGCTCTTATCAACACAAACCTTATCTGACCTTGAAAGGTGCTAGGTTAGGTTTCAAAATGCATGCAATACCCACTTTGGGTCTTGCTCTAGGTTCTTGCTGTGCTAAAACATTTATTGTGTAGGCTTTACTTACTTCCCATTTTGAGGTTAATAGGGTCTTTGTCATTATGACTAGGTTGTACTGTTCGAAAATTTCTGGTAGCACCTGTATGACACTGAATTTTATTCGTTCCTTCAATAACTAAAAGCTATTCTCCTCTTCTGATCTCATATCCTGTCTTATGGTCTTCTTTGGTTGCAGAGTCGTACGGTACTTTCTCCTGCTCTTTTCCATTCTTCACGCTGTTTGGCCTCAACTAGTTGCATGGGGTTGCTGCAAACAGCTTCTTCGAGTCTATCATGGTTTCGTAATCTATGATCTTCATATCCGTATTGACGAACTACACAAACGAGAACAAGATATGTTTGCCTATAAGGTTTATAGGAAACCAAGTTTCTCACCTATTACTATTAAGAATAATTCTCTTCATCCCGGCAGTCATAAAAGAGCAGCTTATCATAGCTTCATTTATCACGCATTTAACTTACCTCTTTCATACAAAGAGATGAATAATTGCAATTTACACGTACCTTGGCTAGGTTTAATGGGTTTAGCATCGACACCATCAATAGAATTATTGGAAAAATTGGTAAAACAAACAATGTTAAAATTTGGTTCCAGAGTCACGTAAAAAACAAATTGCAACCTTCACTTACAAAATTCCAGGTATTTTTCAGATAACAAACTTATTTAAGAAATATGATTTTCAAGTCTCTTTTTCAATCCATAATACTAATCACAGTTTGTTTTTTTAATCACAATGTTGATATTCTAACAGTGATAGTTTTTCTGGATCAGGCATATATAGGTTTGCCTGTGCCCAATCTTACATCATGCAGACAGGTCGTAGTTTTACAACCCAATACCCAGAACATGTTAATGTTAAAAAAACATTGTAAGTTTTCCTCCGGGAGCATTCATATGACTGAAGCCGGCCACTCCTGTACATCAATCAATCAATCAATCAATCAATCAATCAATCAATCAATCAAGATATGAATATTTTGCAAATGGTTAACAAGGGCAACCTAATGAATGTCTTAAAAAACATTTATATATTTGGATCAGTTTAATAATAATAATAATAATAATAATAATAATAATAATAATAATAATAATAATAAATTGAAATTATATTTTACAGAATAAAAGTCCTTTATATGACTTCTTTCCTTGATTTGCTGGGAACTAATGAAGCTGAATAGGGAACATGCATGATCCGGGGTTTTAATTAAAAATATGCTAATCTGATTCAAAATTTCATGAAGAATTCAAAAATGTGATCAGAATGTACAAATAATAACTCCAAACATGATAAAAATCTACGAAAATGTCACGTCACGCAAGTACGCGATCTCATTGGTCTGACGTCATCGTACAGGTTGACTGAATTAGCAGACGAAATAACACATAGTGTGCTGTGAGAAGCAGGATACACTTCGCGTATTTCTACTTTATGTTAGTGTCTGGTATGGTTAAATTCGAGGTCTATACATTGGATAATAATCTGAGTGGTATATTTTAGACTTAAAATGAATCCTGCACAGACAGTGAGGCTGAAAACTTATAAATGGTGTATAGTTCCGATGTGCAATAGCACATCGCATACCATCCCAAACAAATTGTTTATAAATGTTCCAAAGAAGCTAAAACTAGGGAGAAATGGATTTTGGCGAGCCGGAGAAATGCTGGTGATATATCGGAAAAGTCTATACTTTATTTTTTTTAAAGATTTTAACGTAAGATGAATTTGTTTGAATTTTCAAATCACTTTTCCATGTCAGCTGTTCTAGTGGTAAAACTTTAAATTTTAATGTATGATGCTTTATTTAAATGCTTCAATTACATCTTGGAATATGAAAGTAATAAACAGTGCATTAAATAATGCTGATTATTAAAGTATTCTCCAAACCTAACCTATGTTTTGGGTGATCCATGTCAAGATAATAAATCAAAGGGGTTATGAACCATTTTGACAGCTCTAATTCTACCAATATATCTTGGCATGGGACAGTTATGTATGTCTTTATTGAAGAGCTTAATTGGTAAAGAAATTTAGGCTATATCTAAATACTCTATAATGTAACAAAGAATAGGCGTGTACATTATGAAAGGAAACAACGTGCATTTAACAAATGTATAACTCTACACAAAACCAATGCTTGTCTGTTGGGGTCTTATAAGTTAACAATGCTCAATTATAATAATTATCATAATATTAATGAAATAAATAACATAATTGCACACAGGTGGAAATAGTGATGTAGGTGTTTAAAATATTATCCAACTTAGCCTAAGTTTTAGGTTATACAAGCCAAGTCAATAAACCGAAAGGTAAAAACACCGCGCGAGTTGGCCGTGCGGTTAGGAGCGCGCAGCTGTGAGCTCGTATCCGGGAGATAGTGGGCTTTGAACCCCACTGCCGGCAGCCCTGAAGATGGTTTTCCGTGGTTTCCCATTTTCACACCAGGCAAATGCTGAGGCTGTACCTAAGGCCACGGCCGCTTTGTTCCTATTCCTAAGCCTTTCCTGTCCCATTGTCGCCATAAGACTTATGTGACGGTGTGACGTAAAGCAAACAGCAAAAAAAAAAAAAAAGTAAAAGTCACAGCACCCAAAGACATTCCTGTATTGAGCGACTAAAATGTCACCAGGACACTTTTCTTTCTTGATATGCTCAGCTTGTTAAAAGCCAAATGTAATTAATGTTATTGGCTTCACGCCCCGCTAACTACTTCTACGATTTTTGGGAGACGCCGATGTGCAGGAATTTAGTCCTGCAGGAGTTCTTTTTACGTGCCAGTAAATCTACCGACACGAGACTGACGTATTTGAGCACCTTCAACTACCACCGGACAACCAGGATCGAACCTGCCAAGTTGGGGTCAGAAGGCCAGCACCTCAACCGTCTGAACCACTCAGCCCGACTTGTGAAAACTAGATGAAGTCATATTTATCTTTATCATGTTTAATTTTTTCCCTCCACAAAGATATTTAATTCTCTTTCATGGGCCCCGGAAGTGGGTAGGCCAGTTGTCCCAACCATAAATATATATATATATTTTTTTTTTGGGAATGATAGATTATAGCCCTATAGTACCATGATCTTTCTTTCTTTCCTTCTTTCTTTCTTTCTTAATCAGTTTATCCTTCAGGGTTGGTTTTCTCTCGGACTCAGCGAGGGATTTCACCTCTACCACTTCAAGGGCAGTGTCCTGGAACGTGAGACTTTGAGTATGGTGATGAAACTGATGAGGAGGGCCATTACCTCGCCCAGGCGGCCTCACCTATTATGCTCAACAGGAGCCTTGTTGGAGGATGGGAGGATCGGAAGGGATAGACAAGGAAGAGGGAAGGAAACGGCCGTGGCCTTAGGTGCCTGGAGGAGAAGTAGGAAAATACGAAAAACGTCTTCGAGGATGGCTGAGGTGGGATTCGAAACCGTTCTACTCAGTTGACCTCCCGAGGCTGAGTAGAGCCCGTTCCAGCCCTCGTACTATTTGTTTTCAACTTTCATGGCAGAGCCGGGAATCGAAACCGGGCCTCCGGGAGTGGCACACATTAAGCACTACACCACAGAAGCGGACTAGTACTATAATGCTACCTATATGTTTATGTTAGTGCTGAAATCCGATTTCTTACTTTACTAATGCTGAAAGCCCGAAAATGTAATGTTATTCTTTAATAGGGGAATCAGTCTAGAAGGAAATGTTGAAAGTGATGTGATATCTATCCAGGTTCGTTGTTATCCTAATACTATGGGTTACAGTATATTGCACGTATATAAAAGACGCCACTTACAAACTTGCTTGTTATCCGCGAATTTCTGCGGCCACAAAAGTCACATTTTTCAAGAATGATGACATCTACACATAGTAGATTGTCTGACTGTGCTGTTTTGAACGTTTCTTCTGTCATTTCGAAGTTATTCGCGATCATGAATAATAAACAATCGGCTTTTAGCAACGGCTGATGCACAACGACAGGTAGAGCTCCATGCGGTACTGGATCGTGACGTCACAGCGCGCCGCTTACGTCAGAGGCCGTTTCACTCGCCTTGCGGAAAGGCACTATTAAATCTTTTTTTAATGGTAGAAAACAAGGCAACATACCACAATGTAATACGTTTACGTACTATTTCATTGGTGTACTTTTCAAAAAAAATATTTTTGAAAATGATGCATGTTCCCAATTCCATGTAACTTGAAAAAACCTCCCCTACATTTCCCTCACTAATGTATTTTCCCTTTCTCCTTCCTCTTCTCTTCTTCCACCCCATCCCTCTCCCAATCAAGCTCCCTCGCACACCATGGCACACAGTTACAATACTAGACGTGCAACGGCAGCTGCAAAGACCGGCCATGCCGCCTGAGGGGCATCAACTGTGAGAAATAAAGAAGGGGATTAGTGTGTTTTCTATCTCTTCCTATTTACATTTTAGGCCCACGTCATATATTCACTTTATTCTCTTGGTTCTTCTTCTTCTTCTAGACTCTAGAATACCACATTCCGCAACATTTTCTACAGCAGACTGATATAACAAGACCACAAACACAGACCTATAAAACACTCAAGAAACTAAATAATGATGTAAAAGAAGACATACGCATTAATGCAATACCTCTAACGGAGTGGCTTATTTATTTTTGGAACCTTTGGAGAGGTTCAAATATTGAGCCATTTCTTCTGCCAACATCTCTTAACAAGTCTTTGGAAACCATTACACTCGAAGAACTGGAGCTAATACTCAAAAAACTTAGAAATGGAAAAGCATCTGGAGAGGATTCAATAAATGCAGAATTATTCAAGTATTCCAGTGACATCTTCAAGCAAAGATTTCTCAAATTCATCAATTTAATTTGGAATGGCAACAGACCACCAGAGAATTGGCAAAAAGCTATAGTTATTCCTCTTCATAAGAAGGGCAGTGTGAAAGATTGTGGATATTACAGAGGGATAAGTATACTCAACTCAGGTTACAAAATTTACTCAAATATTGTCAGAGAAAAATTATTCAGGTATTATGAAGATGTGATTGGAAATGAACAACATGGATTTCGAAAGGGACGTTCATATGCTGATGCTTACTTTACCTTGAAAATCTTAGTCGAAAAACGCAGGGAATTTAACTTGGAAACTCACATAGCATTTGTTGATTTTAAGAAAGCCTTTGACCTAGTTAATAGGAACAGACTTCTTAATATCTTAGCAGAAGATAATGTCCCACAACAGTTAATAGATAACATATACAACATGTACAGTGACAACCTTATTGCAATAAAGTTAGGTAATCATCAGACTGAACGGAAACCGATCAGCAGAGGTGTGAGACAAGGTTGTGGACTTTCTCCTTTGTTGTTCATAATACAGGAATGGAGGCATGAAAGGCATGGATCAATCCCAGTCAGCAGATATCTCACACATCTAGATGCCATACTCTTTGCTGATGATGTTGCATTGGTAGCATCATCAGAAGATGATCTTCAGTGGTCAGTATTTAATCTCCAGAAAGTCTCTTCAAAATTCGACATGATCATTTCACCACAAAAGAGCAAAATAATGGCCTTTAAGGGGAAGGACCCTACCCCAAGTAAAATCTGTTTAGATAATAAAATTTTGGAAAGAGTCAACGAATTCAATTATCTGGGATACAATTTATCTTACCAAGGGGAAATTGATATCTCTGCAAAAATAACCAAATTTACCAGAACAACAGGAATCATAAATCATATCATGAAGCCATCTCTTGTCCAAAAACACACTTGCTTACGTCTTTATAACACTTTAGCCAGACCAACGCTTTGCTACGGCAGTGAGGCATGGACAATAAGAACTCAAGACATTTCCAGAATTACAGCAAGTGAAATGACATTCATGCGCAAAACAGCAGGCTATACGAAATGGGATCGTATAAGAAATGAAGATGTGCTTAAGGGACTGAATGCGAAATCAGTAATCAGTTACATCTATGATTACCAAGAAAACTGGAAACGTCATGTTCAAAGGATGGAATCTGGAAGACTACCAAAGGAGATCCTACGCTATCAACCAAGAGGACAGAGATCTATAGGACGTCCAATGAAGCGATGGAAAGAAAATGCAAGACCGTAACAGGCCACATGGCCCAGTACTTGGAAGGATGTTGATGAGGATGATGCAACCTTCATTTCAACCTTGACGAGTCCCCTCTTCTACACAATTTAGATTAATTATTACCTCAATTATCACTTTGAATCATCTGCAAGATTATTATGAACAATGGACTTGAAACACGACCAATTTTACAAGGACGATTCTACCTCCTAGATTTTTTAAAATGTATATTTTTAAGTATAGCAAGAACAAGCGTGTATTTTTCTGTTTTTTAATGACTTCTCATCAGTATATTTTTATGCACTATTTTCTTGATTTTAGTGGACATAAGTGTATGTTTGTTATTTATAGGAATCATGAGTGTATGACAACTCTTTACTGCCTGTACTGTATGGCACTTTTTAATCTATGCTGGAAATAAGTGGCCGATGATGTCTCAAGGAGACAAAACATATCCTGCAAATATTTTTGACATTAACGTCATTTTAATTGCTAACATGATTATATTATATACTGAAAAGTTGAAAACCTCAAGTCTTTTTATTTTGAAAGTGGTATGTTCTAAGTTGTCACTGGAAAGATGGCATTGAATCACATTAGTAGACAAACAAGCTTGAGTGGAGTTTTGAAAAGTAGGAAAGTATGAAGATAAAGTTGGAATTCAATAGGACTAATCAGAGCAAGTATTCATTCACAGAAACAGGAATTGGAATAATTTACAAAAGGAGAAGTTCAATAAATTTCCAAACTGCACACAGAATAAATTCACAAATTTCATTATAGACTTCTGTTAATAAGCCCAAAATAAGACAATAACAATAATCAAAGGAGGATTATTTCGAACCTTCCCAAAGTTCTCTCCAATATAAAAAATATTTATATCCATTACTCAAAAGTAATCATAATTTATCATTTTACCTTTTTTTGAACATGTTATACTAAAATTATTGTATTTCCTAACTGCATTTTTCCCAGGAAAGTTATGGTTGAAGGTCTCATTTAACAGTAGTCATTGTTATCAACAAAAAGTGGCACATCAGGAATGTTCTCCCATTCTGCAACAGATTTAATGTTTTGGTAGTATGCATGATAAATTGGTGGAACATAATCCATCAGTTGCTTTAAGTATTTCAGGTTTGCATGATTTATGGGAATTGGAACATACCGTATAATCCTGAATACAACCCGCATTTTTTCTCCAAAAAATATTGGTTCTAAATCTTGGGTGCAGGTCATATTCAAGCTATTCATTCTTGTAAATATTTACTACATTTACATGGAATTTTGAAATAGATTTGAATATGGTTACCATACTCAATATTCCACATGTAAATGGGCATTCAGGTCTTATTGTGTTTTAGTTATGTTCTAGAAAACAAGATTGATTTTTTTCTCAATACGGATACAGTGGCATGTAAATGTGAAATGTAAAGTAATGAAATATGGTAAATCAAAGAATATAGGTAAATATGTGGTTAATATAAAAGCCGCTGCTGCGGATGCTCGATCGTCATTTGTTTCACAAGTGTTGCTGGCATGCTGAGTGCCCAAATAGCTGATCTTGCGGGATATCGTACTTTGCGAGAGTCGACACTGTTGGTTACGGAAGTCTACCTCGCTCACATTCGAGTTCCGCATCTGTCTTGATAGTAAGTGATGGATTCAAAACAGCATCTGCAGTCATTTACTGTGTGTGAGAAACTTGACGTTGTAAGCAAAGCTGAAATATAAGGAAATCGTGCCGTTGGCAGAAAGTATGATATTGATGAATTGTGTGTTCATGATCGACGGAAGAAGGAAAAACTAAAAAGTAACAGCGATCGCAGAGCGTTCCGCGGGCGGAGTGCAGTGTTTCCGGAAATTGAAGAACGACTCCACAAATTTGTGATAGAAAAATGTGAGTTAGGATATGGTGTTTCTAATGAAATGTGTCAATTGAAAGCACTAGAGATCTCAAAAGAACTCAAAACACAGGGTTTTACTGCAAGCCGCGGATGGATCCGTAACTTTTATCGGAGAAAGGGATTGTGCATTTGGAGACGTACGTCTATTTCACGTAGTCTCGCTGGGGCAGATGAAGAAAAATTAATGGCCTTTCAGCATCACATTACTCATTTGAGGAGCGAAAGAAAAGGAGGATGTGCAAAGGGCAGTGCGCAGACTAGAGACCTGATGTTAAAAATTAAATAATTGAAAAGGAGGTTCAACCTATTCAATACTTAAAAGAAAGAAATGTAGTAATTACATTCTTATTTAAATGGGACCGGTTTCGACCTTAGTCCAGGTCATCATCAGCTGTAAAAACATGTACAATGTTTATGAATATTGGAGGTCAGTTTCACACTCTGATAGGCACAAAGACACGACACCACATTCTGTCATGCACAAAGTCACAACACTATCAACTAATATACGAAGATCAAAAATAACTTGAAGTCGCAGACGAATAGATTTGTAGAAGAAAGACATTTCAATTTCATCCACTGACCAAAATAAAATAAAAAATGTCATGAAGAATGAAGGGATGGACATGAACCCATCAAAAAATGAAACAAACAAAAACAGTGGATCAGACTCAAAAAAAAAAAAAAAGGATCGCAAATAATAATATTACTGACCAAGGGACCACTCGTAAAGCACAATGATGCTTAATGTCTACAGGGGTGCAAAATCCACGTCTAAGGCTCCACAGAATGGTACATGTCGCAAGTAAAGTAGAACCATGGTATTTGTTATGTTGGGGTACCAATCAAAAGTAGCGAAGACTCACGGTGTTCCACACAAGATGGTACTGCTCACAAGTATTGTACTTCGTACAGGTATCACAGACCTATGGTGTTTCTCACACAATGGCACCACTCATAGCCAACGCAAACCGATGAGTTTCCTCACCTAGGTGTACTAGTCACTGGTGCCGGTCCCACGGGCCCCGTGGTTTTCCTCACATAGTGGATACTAATCACAGGCAACGCAGACCCACGGTGTCGCTCATATAGTGGTACAACTAACAGGCAACGCCCAGACCCGCGGTGTTGCTCGCATGGGTACGACGCGCGGGTAATGGAACCCCCCCCGCCAGGATGCTACTAATCACAAACCCATTTCATACCAAATATAGTGGTGCAACTCGCAAGTACAGGCAACCCATGGTGTTCCCCGTGTGATGGTACGAATCAAAAGTGGTTTCATGGTTCTAATTCAATCATCCCTTGGTCGCCCCTTTTAGTCGCCTCTCACAACAGGCAGGGGATACCGTGGGTGTATTATACGTCTGCGTCCCCCACCCACAGGGGGTAAGGAGAGAAGGAAAAGAAGAAGAAAGAATGGATTTGTCACTTCCAAAGATGAAGTGTTTTTTTTTTTTTTTGCTAGGGGCTTTGCGTCGCACCGACACAGATAGGTCTTATGGCGACGATGGGATAGGAAAGGCGTAGGAGTTGGAAGGAAGCGGCCGTGGCCTTAATTAAGGTACAGCCCCAGCATTTGCCTGGTGTGAAAATGGGAAACCACGGAAAACCATCTTCAGTGCTGCCGATAGTGGGATTCAAACCTACTATCTCCCGGATGCAAGCTCACAGCCGCGCTGCCTCTACGCGCACGGCCAACTCGCCCGGTCAAAGATGAAGTAACGGACGAAGAAAGGCAAGGGGCACGAAGGGCGTGAAATGAAAGACTCCCTACACCTCAAATGCTCTAATACCGTCGGGGTCGGAAAAGAACAAGAGTTGACCAAGGGAGATCGGACAGGATAGATGAAAGTGAGGAGCCTGGCACAAGTAAGTTTCCGTAATTTCTGTCTGTCTGTATGTACACGCATCACGAGAAAACGGCGAAAGAGGATTTAATAAAAATTGGTATGCAAAGTCGGGGGAGTAAGCTGCTACAATCTAGGCCATAAATAATTGTATTCACGCTGAGTGAAATGGTAGTTTAGGGGAAGGCCTAAAACTTTAAACTCGCATATTTATGTTATTACCGGTCGTATTTTAATGAAAATTGGTATGCGAAGTCAGGGAATAAGTTGCTACAATCTAGGATATAAATAATTGTATTTACGCTGAGAAAAATGGTAGTTAAGGGGAAGGCCGAAAATTTAATTTGTAACCCGTAGTGGGTGACATGGTACCTGAGCTGCAAGAAAACGTTTAAGTTTTTATTCTGGATGAATCGAACTATTGGACGGTGATCTCAAGAGTGTTTTCTATACATAAAGAAATTGTAATTTTATTTTGTGTTCTCGGTGAAAATGTTTTGTGCATCTTGAGAAATTGTTTTTTTTCTAGGTAAAGACTATCCAAAAATTATTTTGAAAGAAAATTATTTAGAAACAAACTCTTTGGACATTTGAAGGAAAAATGTGTTATTATGTTTTGTGTATCCCAAGAAAGTTATGTTATTTTTTTTTTTAAGGTCAAAAGATTATTGGATAAGACTGTTAAAGAACTTTTTAAAAATGCCTCAAGATATTTAAGATATTTATTTGATTGTTCAATTATTCCAGTGATAACTAGAGAACTTGAAGATTTTATAATTTGGTCTTGCTGATTTTATGTTTTAAAATTTTGGTCCAGTTTAAAAATGAACTCCCTATACCGACACGTGTAAGAAATTGATGGTTCAATTGTTGCATCAGCAATTTCTTCATGGCTTGTCGTTTGCTTGATGCCCATATAAGGTTAGGGTTTTTGTAATTGGTTGTAATTAGAAGTGTTGTAATTGGTTTAACATGGAGGTGTTTTCCGATTGGCGGTTTGATATCGAACGATTTCCGGTATGATGTGAGGTACGCGTGTGCTACCGTTTTCTTGTTGTCTTTCGTTTTCGATCTCCGAAGGGGTCGGACGCGCGGTGCGCGCGGTCCGGGCCTACGGGGCCAACCTACCCTAAGGTAAGCACGTTTAATTATCTTAATATTTTGTAACATGTGATTTTGTTTTCCTCTTTCTAAGTTTAACCTTCATGTGTTTCGGCCTTTCTTCTTAAATTTCGCGAAATGTAAATGTTCTTATCCTGCCAGGAAATCACCTCGGATCTTAGTTTGGGCTATTTCATTTATGCCTCTGTGTTACACGAGGCCACCTTTGTTTTGGAGGTTTTTCCTGTTTTAAAATTTCTTTTATCCTTTATGTTGCAATGTGTTAATTTTCCGTCAGGTTGCCTCCAGTAGCTCTGTATAATGAAATTACAAGAAAAGTCTGTAGTTGTCCTTTGATGGACTATCCAGAAGATTGTTTGTTATATCCTATCTGGTTTATTGTTCAAGATTCAAGTTGCAGTTGTATTTTGTTCCTTTTCACGTATTGTTTTCTATAGGTTTCTGTTCTTGTTTTTCTAATTATATTTTATACGAAGGGTATGGGCGAGTACGTTCTTTTCCTTACAACATCCTACGATCTTACAGCCTCAGAGGGTCCAAGTCCGCTTTCCACACTATTCCTGTCTGTAGTTGTCATTTAGACCTTTAAGCTTTAAGTATCCTATCCGCATCTTTTATTTTATTTACGATTTTATTTTTAATGCAAAGCGGGTAATCGGTAAATATCAAGTCCTAATTTTTGCTTTGTTATCTTTTCAGAGCATAACCTTTTGCTTATGCAGATGAAGAATTAATTCAGTTTTGTTGTACAGTGATATCAAAAAAATCAACACCGTAAAAATGTTCATTTTGAAAAGCAGTAAGAATATTTTGTGATTTATTTTCTTACGAGTGCTTATGGAATAAATGTCAGAAATTTTGTTTGAATTTATTCTTTTGTATGGTCTTCAATCCTATCTCTTTTAAATGCCTCTAATAGAAGGTCAGCCTGTGAACGAACGTTCCCCCCTTGGGATCTCTCGCTCACTGGCTGGGCTAGTTCGGGAAAAAGGGGGAACAACAATACCACGCATTTCTTATCAGTTTCACTCCATGCGCTCTGTTGCTACAAGCAACAGCTTCAACATCCGGTCTAAAGCTCCGTGCACAACCAAGTATGTGCGTCAATTGAACAGCGTAAAGTTCTGTGCGCAACTAATTATGATCGTCTCAGCTGTGGGCAGTTTTCTGTTTGTTTCCACCTTTTGACTATTATTTGGAATAAAATGGCCAAGAGCAAAGAAGAATGGATCAGGGAACTACTTCTGGATTATCATCTGAAGATAGCGATGATGATGGAGAAAGATAAGGTAGGAGAAGGTTATCATAATACAAATAATGAGCAATCATAGGATGAGTATGAACAGACTATCCCCATATGACGTAAACAACCAATCCAATTTTATTTTGGGAAAAGATAATGAAACAAATGTATTTATGCTCTCCACCACAAGATGTGAGGCAACTGCCACTAATACTTCATGCAGGCATTTACCAGGTGTTCAAGGACCAGTAAGAAGTGTATTTCAGATTTTGCGGTGTTGGAATTTACTTTTTCCCGAGCAAATGATTGACAAAATCGTTCTATGTACGAATATAAAGATTGCAGAGATTAGGAGCAAGTATGACTGAGGGGATGCCAAAGACACTAACTTTGCAGAAGGTTTTTTTTTTTTTACATGGCAGGTGTCCTTAAATCATCTCACCTAAACCTTGAAGATCTGTACCAAACTGATTTCACAGGAATCGAGTATTTCAAGATGACGATGTCTCAATGGAAGATAAGGTGATTGTTTGGTCCACCCTGTCAATGAAACTAGTCAATACGGACCAATTAAGAGACCGAAAATGGTCAAATTTGTCAAATCGGAAGATGGGGTTCCTAAAGTGTGTTAGATCTGATAACAAACACAAGAAATGATCAGCATCAATATGATAAATTGGCACCAAATCATGAAGTCTTTGAACATTTTAATAATAAATGTAAACAGCATTACACTGGTAAGTATGGAACAGTAGATGAAATGCTGGAGCCATTTTGAGGGCAATGCCCTTTCCGACAATACTTTAAATCAAAACCAGCTAAATATGGTACAATGGTGTACCATTTGGCTGATGACGAAATGTTTTACGTTCAAACAGGGAGTTTACTGTGAGAACTAACCAAAAGGGTCATACCAACTCTGTAGATGTTTTGAGAGCAACTGATCCTATTTCAGGCTCAGGAAGAGGAATTACGGTAAACAATTTTTTTCTTTCAATACCATTAGCTAGTAAATTGGCAACACAGCATGAACTGTCAATAGTAAAAACTTTAAGAAAACAACAAGAGAGAAATCCCTCCACTGTCAGTATACACCAAGCATAAAGAACGACAATTATACAGCAGTTTGCTCGTTTATAGTGAACATGCTACTCGTATCATTCAAGTTCAAACCAAATAAAGTGGTTTTGTTGCTGTCGACCAAACACCGTTCTAATTCCATAGATGAAGAAAGTGGTGATAAACGCAAACCCATACTTCTAACAAATTATAATGGGACTAAAAATAAATTGAAGGAAACATACAGTGTCACAAGAAAAACAGGTGGTCCCTTTCCTTACTTTTTGCTTTGATAAATAATGCTGGAGTCAACACATACCGTGGAAAAGTGGTGATTATCGTTTTAAGAGGAAGTACAACTAGGTAACCATCCTCGATACAACACAAATCAGAGAAACAATGGAAGGGATCTGACACTTCGAAAAATGTAGGTATCGGCCAAAAAAATATGAGGGCTACGAAGCGCACGAACATGAAAGACACCCTAGGCTTCGAGTGCTCTACAAACAAAACATTCTTAGATGTGAATTCCTAAAAGCTCTCTCACAAGAACTGTGCATGGATTACTCGACATACAGGTCAACTCTTAAAAACCTACTACTTCAACGGAAGTCAAAATAAGACAGCTGGCTGGCATCGAAGAGGATCAATGGCCCCGTGCTCCAGGTACTGCTGGCCACTGTTCTTACTGTTCATGGTGGCAAAATCATAAGGCAAAGGTCACCCTGTTATTGATGTTGTAGGTACATATGTAAAGAGCACACAATGAACATCTGTAACAAATGTGTTGCAGAAAACAAGAGACATTGAGGACAACAGTGATGCAAATGTGTGATTCAGCAAACC
Organism: Anabrus simplex; assembly: GCF_040414725.1. Lineage (NCBI taxonomy): Eukaryota > Metazoa > Arthropoda > Insecta > Orthoptera > Tettigoniidae > Anabrus > Anabrus simplex. The sequence goes on from NC_090267.1 coordinate 292,214,886, forward strand.
TGTGTTTCTACAATTGAGTGTGAAATTCATTATAATTAAATAGTTGTTGAATGCTTAAATATAAACAGATGAAAATACCTGTCACTCTCTGATTTTCAAGATATATTATCACATTTCACGCGTAGTAATGTAAGATGTAGAGGGTTACATTATTTCATTATATTTCCTATTTAAAACAATATAAGTGATTTATTTTACATAAATGTCTTCCATAACTAAACTTTATTGTCTCATTTGTTATTAGGTAGTGGACTAGAGATAAAAAAAAGACAATTTAGTAACTCTACCCTACTTTTAATAATGCCCGGTCTTTTTGACTGTGCACAACTAAATGTGTGTCATTTTTTGTGCGACCACACAAAGGTTTAAATAATTATTAGATTGTAAGTGTATTATCCTTTTAAATCATTCCATTCTGTAAAACTGAAATATACTGGCAGATGTATTGCAGCAGTAGCTTAGTCCATTCTTGACATTACAGATAATGCAAATCCAGAAACTCAAGAACTTTCGTATTTAACCTAATACGATCGCTGAAAAATAGCCCACCATCACGACAGATACATCTCTTATCCAACAACAGATGGCAGCACTCGACTCTTTTTTGTTTAATTTGGAGGCTTAATCTGTTTTTACGGGCATGCCTTAAACTGATAGCAAATCTGCCATCTGGGTGCCAGCCCTAAATGCAGATCAGTTTTAAATGTAATGTAAAAAAATCATTATCATTGCACATCCAGACGCACAGGTCGTCCATGAGTCAAATGATATCAATCAATCAATCAATCAATCAATCAATCAATCAATCAATCAATCAATCAATCAATCAATCAATCAATCAATCAATCTTTCTGGCTGAAGTTAGTCAACTGATAAGGTGGATTCTATTCAACAATGGAGAACCTGAAGCACAAATGTATTTACAGAAACATTAGAAAAATGTACCCTAGTTTGAACAAACCTTATGCCAACCCTTGAGAGGCCATTTTCGTTTTTTATGGAGGTAACCAGTAAAGATGTCAGGTTTCTTTTCATATCTCTGGCCATCCTTTAAACCTTCCAATATTTCCCACTCAGAATCTCGACGTGCTGTTCTCTTACTGCTGGCTGGAACAACTAGCAAACAAACATAATTTTAAGCAGTGTCCTTTTTCAACAATTTCAACTCATTTAAAACTTACATATTCAATACAGTTGATATTCATTTCCAATAAAACAAACATGAAAATAAGAGTTACATTGTAAGACAACTGCTTAACATGTAGATGCAGTACGCAGTAAAACAAACAGTACTGAAATTACAAACTTGCTCAAAATATAAAAATATGTCATAACACAGAAGGTGACAATGGCAACATGCACCTAACTGCATCGGTACAGCAAGTTTTCAAAAAGTGGTCCTCTGTCTCATGCGTTGTTAATAACAGTCCTGTAGATTGTTGAAGATGTTGATGAACATCGGTTGCCACACGGACACAAAAAATTACTGTCTCTTATAATTCAGGAGTATTCCTAGGTGAGCATCTGTCTGGAAAATAGATTCTTTCAATACGTAGGCATCTAGGGGGAGTGAGATTCTGGGAGTGGGAAGGGTACGGAGAAAGGGCAAATGACCGCCTCATAATACAGACTGTAGCTCCACCTGGCTGCATCATCCTTGCAGTGACAGGATTTTGGTGACATTCAGTACCTTTCAATGTTCGGAGCATGTTTATAATTTCAGTACAGTCTATTTTGACGCATACTGTACCTTACAAATTTTGTATATTGTACTACAGTCAACACCACTAGCCGGGTGGCTTCTAGTAATTCCAAGATCATTTTTAAAATGTTAAAATTCTACAAAAGCCTTTAGTTCTGAAAGTGTTCAAGGCACTCAAATATCAGGTCCTAAAAATTTATCGCAAGTGCAATCTTGCATAAATCTCTCTCCTAAATCATCATCATGACCGCCAACAGTTGTTACAACCACTTTTACAGGTTAAATAGAAAATAAATGAAAGGAGAAGAAGTAGGACAAGCCAAGGTTGTTTACCACAGAGTTCCAGTCTTTTTTTGTATGGAAGATGAAGATTTTGTAGCCTATTATACTGGATTTACCAAGTGAGTTGGCTATGCAGTTTGGGTCACGTAACTGTTAGCTTGAATTTTGGAAACAGTGAGTCCAAACCTCACTGCCAGCAGCTCTGATGAAGGTTTTCTGTGGTTTCCCATGTTCACTGTTCCTTAATTAACACTACGTTCGCTTCCTTCCCAGTCCTGCCTTGTCCCATCATCGCCACACAAGTCTATGTTGGTGTAATGAAAAAAAGGAATAGCAAAAAAAAAAACTGCATTGGATTAAACCCTGATTATGTTTTGTGTGATAGGACTATTTCCTCATTTCTCTTTCCGGCGCCACATAAACAGTATGCGACACTCTTTCGTGAATGTATTCTATAATGTCGGATTCTTGTGACTGTTTAACTACAGATCCTGGGAAATCTTGGAACTACCTAGCTGTCATTGCACATTTTTCTGTATACGAGGCCTGATCAACAAAGACTGAGGCTGATTTTTTTTCACAGATGTTTATTACTCCATTTCAATGTTTACATGATCTTTTTCAAAGTAGTCTCCTCCTACTTCAATGCACTTTATATAGAGTCTCTGCCGGTCCTTGAACACATGCTGTAGACCATTCTTTGTCAGGCCCTTTAGAATCGTCTCACTTTTCTTGAGCACTGCTTCAGAGTTCTCAAATCGAATGCCCCTAAGCTTTGCCGTTAGTGATGGTAATTTTTAAAAAATCACAGGGTGCAAGATCAGGGCTATAAGGTGGATGCGGTACAGAGGTAATGTTGAATCTAGCCAGAAACCAGACTCTGCATGACTTTATTTGCGACGTGAGGCTGTGTATCGACATGATGAAGTCGCCACCCAGTCCGAGAAAGTTCTCGTCGTTTCTTTGCAATGTGCTTCCTCAATGTAGTCAATACTGACGTGTAGTATGCTGCTGTAACAGTAGTGTGAGGGGGAACTGCATGCTGATAAATCATTCCATTACAGTAAAAAAAATGTGATCATCACTTTCCCTGCAGATGGAACAACTTTTGCTTTTTTTGGTGTTGGAGAACCTGGCGATTTTTACACTGTGCTGGCTTGTTTTCCTTCAGGATCATAATGGTGCAGCTATGACTCATCACCAGTGATTATCGATTTCAAAAACACATCCCCTCCATGAGCAAAGAGACGCAGCACCTCATGGCTTGTCTCCATTCACACAGTCTTTTGTTCGGGAGTCAACAGATGTTGCACCCAACGGGCACTAACTTGGGTTATATCGAGATGATTGTGCATAATCTTAAAGACACTGCCATATGAAATTCTCACCATTTTACTGAGGTTACATAATGTTATCCGCCGATCCTCACAATCACAACAGCTGTGTTGATGTTGACTTCAGTCACAGCAGAAGCCGAAACACCAGGCCCACCTTGTTTAACACAGACAAGTCTACATTCTTTGAAGCCCTTGAACCACCTAAACACTGTTGCACGAGGTAGTGCATCTTCACCGTACACTTGCTTCAGCTTTTTGTAAGTACCACCAGCTGTATGGTTTAAACAAAAACAGAATTTGATTGCGCTGTACTGCTCCTCTCACGTCACCTCCATCGTCTGGTATGCAAAATACATGTAGCGTCTACATAATAGAGCATTACTACAAACCTACTGACATGAGAGTGCTGCTGCCTACGGACATTATACATAAAAACCTGCTCTTTTCAAATATTTACGTTACAGATAGAAAACTATCACGGAAGCTACAGGAAAAAATCAGTCTCAGTCTTTGTTGATCAGCCTTCATAAATAAAGATTTCACAGTATTAGTTCTGGGAATGTAAATGGCTCATTGCAAAAGTTTCTTAAAATAGTGGATACATCAACATAAAGAGGCAGTCTTGGGAGTGTTTTGATGAGACTTGTGTGGAAGCCGTGATAGCGAGTGTTTGAAGCCAAGTATGTGAATTAGTTTTACTGGGTTGGTAGTTAACATGCATCTGTTGCAGTCTTTTTATTCTTCGCGATGGGCAGTTGTTCAAAATGGTGGTTTATTGATGTGTATTTAATGTGTAAATAAATTGTAAATAAAACAATGTACAGTGTGTGTGTTTTTGTGGAAAGATCAACTGGCAACTGTGACTAGGACATAAGAATAATTTTCGAGTGAATACGAGTGTAAGTGCGAATTAGAACAAAATGCAAGTGTTACTAGAAAATATGTCTGTACAACAACTCAAAGATGAACTCGCAAAGAGAAACCTTCTGACGAACGGCATGAGGCACTCACTGAAGACACTGTTACAAGACCACCTCACCGAAAAAGGAAAATATCCCGAAATTTTTTTTATCGAGGTGGATGAAACATCAGACTCAGCCACGGAAGAGGAGGTAAATATTACCAAAATGTAGGGGTAGCAAAAAATAGAAATAATTCAGTAGCCAGCTCCTTTTTATCAGGAGCCAGCACAGTTTTTGCAAATATACATTATGAAAACCACAGGTTAGACTAGGATAAAGCTACGAATTGTTTTTGAAATGTGACCTTAAGTAGTATAGTCTCAGTTCATATAAGAATGGAAATTTGTATTTTAAGGGATACTAACCCAAATAGCAGGTAGCAGGTAGGGACCCTCTTCGGAGGCAGCCCTACCCAGGGAGTGGCGCCCCTGCCTATATAAGTCCCAGAGCACACTGACCCGGTGTGTAACATCTGGTATGGGTCCCATCTCAGGGTTACGAGTGAAGACCTCAACGACATCTACGGTAGAGAAGGTGGACTTCGGTATGGTGGAGATAACGGAAGGGGCAAGCCCGTAGCGTCTGTACTCCAGAGGAGCGGCTACGAAAGGCGTCTGTCTCCATGTTAGGGGCGGCCTAATTTTGAACCTGGCAGTAGGTATAAAATGCCTTTGGGTGTGGCGAGGCATCGTAACAATAGCCTATATGGACAAAGCAGATATGGTGCCTCGGAAAAGGTTAGGGTGTCCCCTGCTAAAAGCGACGCGCAGCTCTCAGGTGCTGGGGGAACTGTGATAAATGGGCAACCAGCACCAAACTACATCAAGATTGCAACAGTAAATGTACAGACACTGACAGGAAAGACAGAAGAACTGGTTGACTTCATGATAGAAAAAAATATAGCCATACTTGGACTGTGCGAGACCAAGAAGAGGGGTACAGGGGAGATTCCTCTGAGAGAAGGATACAGACTGTATTACAGCGGAGGACCTGAAGCAAAAAATGGAGTGGCCATCATACTTAGAAAAGAAATCCAAGAATATGTGGAATATACAAAATACGTCAGCGATAGGATGATGATGAGACTCCAGTTTGAAAATGGCGTGAAAGATCTATTTCAGTTGTATGCCCCATAAAATGGTTGCATAGATGAGCACCTAGATACAGGAAAATCAGTTTGGTTTTAGAAGTGGAAGGTCAACAATAGAGCCCATTTTTATTATGAGACAACTAATGGAAAAGCAATGGGAGTACGGGAATGATATGGTGATGACTTTCATTGACATTGAAAAGGCATATGACAGTGTCCCCAGGACTAAAGTTTGGGACAGTCTGGTGCAAAAAGGAATTGGACAGGGATTAATAAAAATGATATGGCATTGTAAAAGGAGTGTTGTTGTTGCGTGCAAACACAAGTTGGCATGGCAAGTTGGTTCAAAATAACTAGTGGGCTGAGACAGGGAAGTGTTCTATGACCAATCCTGTTTACAATAGTAATGGATGACATCATGAGAACAGCAAAAGCAGCATATGGAGGAAGAGAAATGAACATGATGTTATTTGTAGATGATATTGTGATCTGGGGAGAAGACGACAGGAAGGTTCAAGAACAGTTGAATGTGGTGAATGGGAAGATCGAAGAATGTGGATTGAAAATAAGTGTAGAAAAGAGTAAAACTCTTGTTATGACTAGAGGGGAGAAAGAAGGGAAAGGTCAGATTAGACTTGCAGGCAAGCCCCTGGAAGTAGTGGAAACGTTCAAATACCTGGGGAGTGAATTAATGGAGAATGCTCGACTGGATGCTGAGATTAATAACAGGACTCAAGCTGGAAGTTTCTATCATAATGTAAGAAACATGTTATGGGACAAAGATGTGCCAATGGAAGCAAAGGATACTATGTACAAGATGTATTACGTACCCATAACAACTTACGGAGCAGAAACTTGGAAAATGATAAAGAAGGATCAGAGTCAAATACAGGCAGCCAAAATGAAGTTCTTGAGGAGTATGATACAGAAGAGTAGAAGAGACAAAATAAGGAATGAGAAAATCTGGGAAGAAATTGGAGTGGAAAAAATGAATGATAGAATGGAGAAGAGCCGACTAAGATGGTTTGGGCACATAAAGCGAATGAGTGACGAAAGAATGCCAAAAAAAAGGTGATGGAAATGCAAATCCAAGGAAGGAGAGGCCATGGACGACCACGACTGAGATGGAAGTATACAATCCAACGCAGTATTATAGAAAGAAACCTGGACTGGGACACAGTGTTGGAGGAGGAGTGGTGGAAAGTGGAGAGGAACCATATTTGCCCCTACCCAGCTACAGCTGGATAAAGGGAAATGATTATGATGACTAACACTTTCAGGTCTTTTAGCAGTGATGGGAGGGAAAAGGGCCAGGACTGTGGAGGAAGTAGCTGAGCTGGATGTGCAGTTTGGAAATTATGGCAAACCATATTCTGAGCTGCCAATGGTGAGGTTAGTTTCACAACTTTCCAAATGTAAGCTTCTAGCAACACGGCCCTTATCATATAGCAACTCACTCAATTCTAGTGTTTTATAACAGTGCTAATCTACTTTGGATATAGTACAGCACTCTAATCACAATAGTCTGAAGCCACAATATGTACAGCATCTGTCTCTTGTTTACATGCATATTCAAAAAGCGCCATGAAAGGTACGGTGACAAAAACCAGATGTCCGAGCATAACAGGATACAGGATACAGTACACAATACACCTAATGCACACATACATCTTAATCAGATACTGAAAGTGATAGTGACGTGTCGTAGAAGAAAGTGAGGAAGAATGAAGTGATGAAGAAAGGAGTGATGGTGATCCAGTACAAACAGTAGTAAGTGCTATTCATAATGATCACGTAAACAATATTTTGGAGTGGACTGACTTAAAAGCCCCGTGTGGGGAATTTCCTCTTTCTGGACAGCCAGGGCTGCAGTATAATTTGGATGCATCAGACCCTTTTACAGTATATAAGCAATTTTTAGATGATGAAATCTTAGATGTATTTGTTTTAGAAACCAACAGATATGCACAGCAATATGCTGCCTCTAGAAGAGTAAAAAAGAGGCTCAGCAATGGCTAAATGGAAGGACTGCATGAAAGAAGAAATGAAGAAGCTGCTTGCAGTTCTTATGATCATAGGCATTTGTCCTCTTCCCCAAAGAAAAGTGTACTGGTCTAACAATCCTATGTATGGAAATGAGGTTATAAAGAAAACTATGACACCGATTTGGCACCCTGCTGAAATAACGAAGAATCGACCATTGTTGAACGATGCCTAACAAAAATCAAAACGTGTGTCCTTACACTACAAAAGTCAATAAGTATTGGAATTTAATAAATCACCTTGTATGTATGTATGTATGTATGTATGTATGTATGTATGTATGTATGTATGTATGTATGTATGTATGTTTAGTCCTCAGCCCGAAGGCTGGTTGGATCCTCAACAGTTCCGCCATCAGCTGTCATAGATGGCCTAGGCACCACTGAAGAGGCGTACTAGGGAAATGAGGAGTGAGGTAGTTTCCCGTTGCTTTCCTCACCGAGCCAGAAGTTGCTATTACATATCAGTCTGCCAAGCCCACTGAAATGCATGCACCAACTGACCCTATGAGCAATATTTTCACACCATTCATAGCAGGGACTGGCTGCAGAAGGAATGGCATTACTAGCATCACTCATACCTCAGTCACTTTCATTTTGTCAAAGCCAAGGATGAAGCTGAGACAGATCAATGAAAGTAACAAAATTGCTCTACCCCATACCAGAAGATATAGTGCACTGTAAACACTAGGGCCCTTATTATAACTGTATGGAATTTTGTAATCCTACAAATTAATTAAATATATAAAATGCTATGTTTCTGTGAATAAAGGAGCTTAATAAATGACAGTTATTTACAAGATTTTTGTGCACCAATGTTTGTTATATCACGTACCACTGATGGTACACTACTGTTTATTTGATCTTCCAATGTTGTTCGTGGTCTGATTTATGTGTATCTTATGGGTGCTCGAAAAACTATCTTGATCATAATCTATAAGCTTCATTTCCGTATTGATTGCAGCTACAACATAAGAATAAGAATGAAGCCTCCACCTTATCAATACATTTATTTATATACTATTAGTTACAGTAATCACAGTACCGATTTCGACCCCTCGAGGGTCATCCTCAGCTGTCATATACAAATATAGTTATTAAAACATCACATAAGAAGATGTTGTACATACATAAAAATTGACCAATTTGACAGGTCGTTTAAAATAAATTATATGTTAAAATGGTAAAATGAGTCCTTTCTTCTTCAATTATAAAAAGATTATGTAATGTAAAAGACAAGTCCTTATAATGTTCTTGTTGATTTGATAAGCGTAAGTTGAGATTTGTACTATTGTGTATGCACTAATGTTCTTAAAGTGATCACTATTTTACGTTAAATCTTATAATTAATTATTAAAAACATTTCGAAATTTTATTCTTCTGGTGATTATGTTGCTTATTTCACGATGTCCTTCAGTTGGTAGTATGTGTATCTTGAAGTGATCTGGATACTTTCTATGACGAAATAGGTCGTAGTTTAATGTTCGGTTCGATGCATTGTCTATGTACTATATTCATAGTATATACTAAATGCAGAGTTAATAGTAATGCATATTGCAAGTAAAAATTTGTTTGGTTTGCAACGTGCACCTTAATATGATGTTATATACTATGTCAAGTGTCAAATGGTTTACATTTTTAAATGTCTTAAATGTTAGCGTGTGGGCTTCTTTCTATATGTTGTAGGCTGTGATATCTGTAAATAGAAATGAAATGTATAAGAAACGGCGTTTGATGGATTTGTAAAGAGTAAAGTTGTGTGTATTGTACTTACTCTGGGAGTTGACACTATGTGCGTTGCACGGCAGCACGTCGAGTTCTGTTACGTGTTAGTCTGTGGCTGCTGCTCGCGACTGTAGAGGGAAAGTTAGGAGGGGTAGGAGGAGCAGCTGTTGGGGGAGTGGGATTAGAGTGGGAGGTGTCTTGGGGTGGTTTTTTTGTATGTATCGGATGTTGTTTCTTAACTCTTTTTAGATAATTACTTTTTAGGAGGGGAATAACTGCGTCAAAAAGGATGTTGGTTTTTTTCTGTAATTTCATTCAAGTTAAAATTTGGATTGACGTATTGGTCTAGGTTTATGTAAAATTCTTCCATGATACTGAGCAAGGGGCCCTTGGGGTTGGTAGTTAGGATTTGCATGTCAGTATCAATATTTGTAAATTTGTGTTTATGGTCTTCGATATGTTGTCCTAAGGCTGAAAAATGTCTATGTTTTATTGCATTTATGTGTTCGTTGTATCGTATTTGGAAGTTCCTCCCAGTATGTCCTATGTAACGGGCCTCGCAGTCGTTACATTTCATGCGATAGACTCCTGAGTGGTTGTATCGATTGATATTGTTAACAGATTTAGAATTATGTAAGATATTGGCATTGCTGCGTGTGGTTTTATAAGCTATTTTTAGGCCTCGTTTTTTAAAGATGTTCGTTATGGGATGTATATAGCTGTTGTTATAGGTGAATATTACGTAGTCCTTTTTGGTTTTTACAGTTCTGATTAATTTGGATTTGGGTTGATTTTTTATTTTGTATATGATCTTATTGATCACTTCTTTTTTTATATCCATTCTGTCTGGCTATTTCATGGATTAAATTAAGTTCTTTATTTAGTTCCTTTTTTGTTAGTGGTATGTTGTAAGCTCTATATATCATACTATAATATGCAGCTTTCTTGTGTGCGTTAGGGTGAGTAGAGTCTATTTTTATTGTATTGGATGTGTGAGTGGGCTTTCTATATATTTTATATGTTAAATGGTCATCGTGCCTCGTTATAGATATGTCTAGATAGTTTATGGTGTAATTGTTTTCTGTTTCCATTGTGAATTTTATATGGGGATCTATTCCATTTAATTGTTCTAAAATTTTAGTTTCATTAGTGTGTCTATTGTCTATTGTAACAAATACATCATCTAAAAATCTGCACCAGAAGAGGATATTATCTAGTTTTTGCATTTCTTGGTGTTCCATGTGATCTATATAGATTTCAGCTAATATACCTGATGTTGGGGATCCCATTGGTAAGGGAAGGACTGAAGGACATAGTGAAATAAGCAACATAATCACCAGAAGAATAAAATTTTGAAATGTTTTTAATAATTAATTATAAGATTTAACGTAAAATAGTGATCACTTTAAGAACATTAGTGCATACACAATAGTACAAATCTCAACTTACGCTTATCAAATCAACAAGAACATTATAAGGACTTGTCTTTTACATTACGTAATCTTTTTATAATTGAAGAAGAAAGGACTCATTTTACCATTTTAACATATAATTTATTTTAAACAACCTGTCAAATTGGTCAATTTTTATGTATGTACAACACCTTCTTATGTGATGTTTTAATAACCATATTTGTATATGACAGCTGAGGATGACCCTCGAGGGGTCGAAACCGGTACTGTGATTACTGTAACTAATAGTATACAAATAAATGTATTGATAAGGTGGAGGCTTCATTATTATTCTTATGTTGAAACTATCTTGATGCAAAATAACAAATGCCACACTAAAACTGCAGAAAATGAAATGATAACACTTAAAAATTGTCTTTAAAACATGCCCTTAAAGCTAGTTAAAAAAAGTATACTGCCTAAGACAGGACATTTGTAAATACAATTGTTTGTCTGTTTTCTTGCTGATGAATATGTACTTTTTTTTTTCTTACAAGTTGCTTTACGTCACACTGACAAAGATAGGTCTTATTGACGACGATGGGATAGAAAAGGTCTAGGAGTGGGAAGGAAGCGGCCGTGGCCTTAATTAAGGTACAGCCCCAGCATTTGCCTGGTGAGAAAAATGGGAAACCACGGAAAACCATCTTCAGGGCTGCCGACAGTGGGGTTCGAACCCACTATCTCCCGAATACTGGATACTAGCCGCACTTAAGTGACTGCAGCTATCGAGCTCAGTGATGAATATGTAAAAATCACAGATACATTAAAGTAAAGCATGTATGAACCTTAAGATTTTATCTGTGGAGATGATGGTTAAGGTCCCTTGCTAGTCCTGTTGAATGGTGTGTGTCTGAAAAAAGTTGTGTAGGGACTGCAAGTAAATACATTGATCAGTATTGAAAAGTTAGACCCCATCATTTTTAATTATTTTAAGAATTTAAAAAGTATGTTATCCATAGTTATTGTATTACGACTACAGCATAATTTACTGAGCAGAAAAATTATTTACGTTCTGTCAAATTAAAATTCTGGATAATTTACAGAAAAATGTCTATTTCCTCATTTGGTACAAAGACATAGTTTACTTAGGATATTAGAAAAACATGACGTGTAAATGATCTATATTAATCACGCTGTGGATTACGAAATGAAATACAATATTGGTTACTTTAGAATGCAGGTTTATTGTCCGACTCATTGGCTGTATTCCCGGCCGGGTTGGGGATTTTAATTGCTTCTGATTAATTCTTCTGGCTCAGGGACTGGGTGTTTGTGTCTGTCCCAACACTCTCTTCATATTCACACAACACACTACACTACCAACCACCACAGAAACACGCAATAGTGATTACATCCCTTCATACAGGGCTGGCGGCAGGAAGGGCATCTGGCCATTAAACAGGGCCAAATCCACATGTGCGATGCAGTTCACATCCGCGACCCCACACGTGTGGGAAAAGCGGTAGGAAAAGAATAATAATAATAATGCAAGTTTACTGAATACAAAAAGGAACAAGTTTAATATAATGAAACCATCTGAATAAGTGACCGGCGCAAACTGAACTGAACAAAAGATGGCTGCTCACAATCAAACAAAAAAAAAACCAGACTACTAGATAGCGGCACTAGAGGGCGGCTCGATTTGAATCATATTTAACACCCACTTTCAAAGTGACAATCGTCCAAACGATTCACTTCTTGAGATAAAGGTTGCTCAAACACTTCCAATACTCGAATCTGGACAATCCTTTCATGAGCACATCTGCTGGCATCTCTTCTGTCACAAGATACTTCAGGTTGATTTCCTCTGCATACAGAACTTCCCTCACAAAATGATGACGTGCACGAATAAGCTTTGTGCGTGAGTGGAACACCAGATTCTCGGCCAATTTCTGTGCTCCTTGATTATCAATGTACAGATTGACAGTTGGCAGTATACTTTTACTAATATCCTCGAAGAGCTGCAGAGGTGCCAACCTCTGAAATGTGTTATCGGTATTCCCATTTTTAAACCCCCCGTCAAAACGTATACGAGTCAAATCCAAAGCACCCTGTTTGCCCTTTCCTACAGCAATCTATTCTGAAATATACCATATTACACAAAACAATTAGCTCATTAGCTATTACTTCTGTGATTTAAAAAATTCTTAGTAGCTTGTTTCACACCCAGCAGCTGCTTTTCAGTGTAGGTTTTCTTGAAACATACTTCCCCCTGAGATGACATTTTAGTCTTCAGAACCATATGCGATTCCAGTGTAGATGTACTTAATGTAGGCCTGAATTCTGTCCGATTTTTCCTAACACTGAAAACTCTTTCTATGGGCGAGTTACTGTGAGGTACTGCAAATACATTACTTAAGGTTTTATACTAAATTTGTCCACTTTCATTTTTAAGCTCTGCAATGTTGCCCCAATTCACATCTGACCATTGATATTATCAACTGCAAGCTGCCATATAAAACTCTCTTACAGAATTATAAAACATCTCTTCATCACAGTAATTATCTTTCAAGTATGCCCTAGCTTTTGCTCCAATTACCAAGTCCTCATTGGCTTCCTGGTATTTCCTCTTAAATTCAACACTCAAAAGGGAGATAGATTCTAAGTGAATAGAACATGGCTGAACAAATCTGACCAATAGGTCAGTTAAAAGACCAGTAAGTTTCCTCTTAGGAAGATGTATGGTTGGAGCATCTTATTGATGAATTGATTATATAAAATGTAGACTCCTTCCTGAATTATGTTAAAAAAAGCTTTAGAACTAATTAGGGTTGATATTGCCTAGTTGGAAGTGCTTGGAATCTTGTAAATGAGCCAGTCAAAACGGGGATGTTAAACTTAAACTATGGATATAATTGTGAGTCCGCTGTGGGATTGCGTGTTGAAGTTCCCCTTGACTGTTGTAGCGTTGGCTTGCAGCGTTAACTGCACCAGAGTCTGACCATTGATATTATCAATTAAGTATTTTCCAGACATGTGACATGACAATACTTCCACTAAAACTGACCAATCATACCTCATCTCCAAATACACTAATTGACTTAATGATCACTAACAACCCACAGAAAATAGTATCACACGGACAGATCCATACCCCTAGCATATCGACACATGACTTAATATACTTGTCTTACTCACTCAAAGTACCCAAGTATAAGTCGAGATACATCACATTCAGGGACATTGAACATATAAACTTAGATCATTTGAGAGTTGATGCCTTGAATAGTCCTTGGGATGACTTACAAAATATAAACGATATCGACAAGAAAGTGAAACTTTTAGTTCAATTATACTTGGTCTCCTTGATAAACATGCACCTAAGCATACAGCCAAAGTCTCCCAACCTCCTCCTCCATGGCTGACCGATGACATTAAACAAATGATGACTCATTGTGACGCGTTACACCGGCTCTACAGACGCACAAACTCTCCCAGTACACTTGAACAGTATCGGGCACTTTGGAATTGAATTAAAGTAATAATTCGAAATAAGAAATTTTCTTTTTACAATCACCTGGCTGGAAATTTAAATGTGCCAAACACTTGGAAACAACTTTGTTCCATTGGAATTGGGAAAGCTTTGCCCCAGCTATGTAATCCAGACATCTCTCTGGAGAGATTAAATGCTCATTTTTCTGAAATAAAAATTAAACCGGAAATGCAGACAATACCACAGACTATAAATTCTTTTCTGAACCTTCCACCACCAAATAGGCCATTCTTTGAATTTTGCAAACTCACAGAGATTGACATGAAATGTGAGGTATTATCAATCACATCCCCTGCTGTAGGACCTGATGAAATACCCATACTCATAATACAACACACCATTGACATTCTTCCCGCCATTACTCATATAAACAACATGTGCCTCACAAGTGGCTTCTTACCAAAAATGTGGAAAAATGCCATTATAAAACCTGTTCCCAAAACTTCCTCACCTGTACTTATAACAGATTATCGACCTGTTTGCATACTTTCATTCATAGTTCACCCATAGTTCACATGCAATTAACTGACTATTTAAATAAACACAAACCATTTGACCCTTTACAATCGGGTTTCAAAAAGGGCCACAGTACAGCCACTGCCCTGCTGAAAGTTACAGACGATATGAGACGTGCTATGGACGAAAGCCAGGTGTACACTTCTTGATTTTAGCAGTGCCTTTGACACAGTAAATATAGAAGTACTGGTTGCTAAATTGAAATCACTTCACCTTGGACAGACAGCTCTAGAATTCTTTCTCTCATATCTTACCGAACGAAACCAATGCGTAATTCTTCAGAATAGGTCATCTGAATGGGTAATGAAATATTCAGGAGTAACACAAGGCTCACTACTTGGATCACTTCTCTTTGTTATCTATATTAACAATATATCGACATGGCTAAGACACTCTTAAGTACTGGTTGTATGCTGATAATCTACAAATCTATTATCATTCCAAAATTTCAGACAACAATCAAGCAATAGGTTATATGAACTCTGACTTAATATCTGTGCATACGGTCATGAAAACTATATTTTAATCAATCCATAAAAATCTAAAGCTATTATTGTTGGGCAGATGAAACAAATCGGTGCGGCAAAAAGCAAAAACATTCCTCCATTAACTTTATCTGGTAAAATTATTCTGTACGAAAACTCGGTAAGAAATCTTGGAGTCATTATAAACTAGAATCTTAACTGGGGAGAGCATATTACAAACATCTGTAGAAAAGTGTATGCCTCCTTTCACCCATTAAAATATAATCAAAATATACTGCCACGAAACATAAGAACTAGGCTTATAAATACTCTTGTCCTCCCTATATTTTCCTACTGTGACGCAGTACTAATTGATGCCACGAGAGAACAACTAAACCGATTACAATGTGCTATGAACTCTTGCATTAGATTATCTTCTCCTTACGCTATGATGTTCATGTTACCCCTTAATATCGTCAACTTTCCCTTCTAAAATTTTAACAATATAGAAACCTCCACATGGCAGTATTAATCTTTCGAGTATTAAACAAGCATATCCAATACTACTTATCTTCACAACTCAATTTCCTATCCTCTTTCCACCAGCATAACACACGCTCCAGCAGTACACTTGCTATCCCTCTCACCAGGTCAGCAGTATTTAGCCGTTCCTTTGTTGCGAATGGAGCTAGAATATGGAATTCTCTCCCCCACAACATTAGAGTCATAAAATCCTTAAATTCCTTTAAGTCTTGCCGTAAGCATCTCCTCGATGTGTGCTGCCAAGCTGAATGAATCTGGTCGAGTGAATGTGTGGATGAATGTATGTTTACTGTGTTTATGTTACTCTGTGTCATTCAACTTTTAATTTGTAATGATAGTTTTAAGACATGACTAAGAATATTTATAGTGTTTATGTGATTTTGTTTCATATTTTGTTTCTAGTTTGTAATGGTAGTTTTAAGATTATGAATATTATTCTCAGATGTACACTGTTAATGAAGTGTGGTTAAGTGTAAGAGAGAACCATGAGACCTAACTTTGCCACTACAAATAAAGGCAATTATTATTATTATTATTATTATTATTATTATTATAACATATGTCTCACACACTGTGCAGCTTAAGGACAGGGGAGACCTTGGCTGGGTTTGCGAAGTTTGCACTCTTACCACTTCAATTCTTCACGTATGTGGTGTTCTTGTCCGAAGTATTGTATTGTGGCACAAATGGTTTGTCACCAAAGTATACAATCCTCGGTGAGTGCTTCCCAGGGTTGTAGGTTTATTTCTGTTATCTTTAAGGTTTGTTTCAGTTGGTCTTTGAAGCGTCTCAAGAGAGCACCCCGTGGTCTCAAACCGGAGCCAATTTCACCATAGAGGATCTGATGCAGCAGTCTTGTGTCATTCACACGACACACATACCCTGCCCGTCTAAGGCGATGGCCAACAAGCAATGCTTCTACACTCTTAATACATACTTTCTCAAGAACTTGCAACACTGGCGACATAGCTCTCTCACTTAATGTTCATGATGGAGTGTAGTTTTTGCTGGTGAAAATGCTGCAACTTTTTTATGTCACAGTGGTAATAATAATATTCCTAGTCGTTTAGGTTTCGTGGGCATACCTGAAATCTCCTAAATCACCTGGTGTTAGCTCATTTTCAATATTAGACATACCATAGTAAAATCTTCTCCTGTAATAGATTGGGTAACAAAGCACAAGGTTTTATAGCCAGAGTTTTTCTCAAGAACAACATTTTACATTAATATATACCATACCACAAACTTCACCCCGCACACCTGTCAATGCTTTCCCCAATTTCAAATTAACACAGCCATCTTGTCAAGAGTTACACCTCTCTCCTTAAGGCAAACGATAGTTGATGACTAGGAGTTGAAGTTCACTGAAGTTCACTTTAATGTACTCCAGTTTTCCTTGATCATCTCTTGAACGCAGTTATTAAGCAACATAATAACCCTTTAACCTCATCAATCAAGAGAATCTACAGCACGTTTCAATACTAGAAGATTGTTACAATAACATACACAGGCAGTGATCCGCATTCCCCAGCATGTGATGGTGGGCGTTAGAGACAGTGAAATATTGGGTGCTAGAGATAACTCCCTTCATGCTGCCTAAACAAATACTTTCTTAACATGTGACAAGTTTATCATGTATAACTTCAACAAACGTTCAGGACATAAGAGTACACAATTTAAGAAGTGAAATCTTTTAAATCTTACCTTGTATTACATGTAGGAGATATAGAAGGATTCAATGCCACCGCTGGAGACCCACCAATCTGCCATAAATGTATCTTTACTTTTATAGCAAAACAGCACAAAACGGGGAACATTTTCCAAAGTACCCAGGTGAAGGAACGCTGCTATTAGCTGAAATTATTTTTATGTGACATCACTCTCATAATTCATTACAGATAACTATCTAGGTAGATGTCATTACCAACTACAGAACAACAAAAACTTCTAAACCAATGGTGATAAATTTTCTAACCCAACTCATTTCGCTCAGCATAACTGCTGTGAAGAAATCAAAGGTGGAAAATTTAACTTAACCTCCTTGAGAGAGGTTCTTCGCTCCACTCACCCTCTTCACACTCACTTGATGAGGGTTTCTTTCAACAGTCGGTAGCATTGTTCTTTACCACCTAAGGAAGTGAGAGTAAGATGGGGGGAAACAAGACAGCATCGTCCTCTGTGTCTGCCATCGCACACTCTCCAAGTGCTAGTTGAGGACTCTTATTGAAGTATTACTATTTATCAATTCCTGGAAAAGCTGCCGTGACCTCTTTCACAAGTCTGTGAAACCTGTGAGCGATGCAAGTTACATGCACATAATTTTGGAGTAAAATGCCTTGATCACCCTTGTCCAAAAGTATGCATATAATGGAATGGTTTACCGATTCCAGAACTTCAGTAGCGAGAAGGAATAAGTCTCAAGAGAAGGTGCCTGTGCTTATGTATGCACTGTTGATCTTCTGGCAGCATTTTGTACATCACAAACACATTTGTCATTTCTGATATGCTGCTGAACAACAAAATTTTACCATCAGCTACTTTCATCTCGCTTACTTTACAAAATAGTTTTTGGTCGTCTGCTGAAACAATACCATCCCCGAACTAAGAAACCATTCTTCTCAAATAAACAGCTTTACATGGTTTTACTTTTAGCTTTCTCGAAACAACTAAACACGAATGAAGAATGAACACACACACACACACACACAAACTTTCTAGGGATAACTCCATTTATGTGTATCTGCACTTAGGTATTTCAACCACCACACTGAAATACTAGTTTACAGATATGTACCCGATTCAAAGCTAAGACCTACCCTTTGGCTTTCAACATTCTCAGTCGTCCAGATTAGCTCCAACATCCATCAGTTTAGGAATGTGGGATTTCCTAGAAAGCGTTATAGGGTGTACAAAAATACCTTCTCTGTTCCTCAACTAAATGCTGAACCTTTTGACATTGTTTAGTTCATAATGCAATTATAATGAAATGAATAGATGCAAGAATTACTATGCAAAATAAAGTAAACAATGACCCAAAAGTATTTTGCCAACATAAAAATTCCTGGCCTCCCGATGGTATCACCACATTGACGAAGGCAAAATACATTTTGCCGGGTGTTTTGGAGGCTTGCGTGTTCAAATGATCCTTAGAGCTATGCCAACGGGAGCATATGCTCCTGGTAGGGCCACCCAAGCCGGACAGGTCTAAGGTGATGATCCAGACTAAGAGTGATACCCTGGTCCTCCAGGTTGGGGGTTGGTACGTGGGGCTAACAACTCCACTACCACAAAACTACATATCGTTCAGAAACCAAATCAAGATAACCAGACGGTCCCAAACTTACGACGACTAAAGTGCGCTAAATGGCAACGATACGGATATATTGGAACATGGAATGTGAGAAGTATATTTCAGGCCGGGGCTAGTAGAAAATTGGAGGAGGAATTACTTAAATATCAGATAGATGTGGCAAAATAGAATAGGAACAGGGTTTATGGTCAAGAAATCGGTCGGTCATAATGTGATTGAATATGAAGCAATAAGCCCCAGACTATGCCAGTTAAGATTGAGAGGGAGATTTGCCAACATATCACTAATTAGTGTCCATGCACCAACAGAGGATGCCGATGAGGAAGAGAAAGAACATTTCTATGAAAAAATGGAGCAAGTATTTGACAAGTTGCCCAAGTATGATGTTAAAGTTGTCCTAGGGGATTATAATGCCAAAGTAGGCAAAGAGAAAGAAAACCACCCAGTGGCAGGATATCATAGTTAACACCAAGAATCAAATGAAAACGGGTGGAAATTGATTGACTTTGCCTTTAGCAAGGAGCTGGTGATTAAGAGCACATGTTTTCCCCATAAGGAGATCCATAAAGAAACATGGATATCACCGGATGGTCTGACAAAGAACCAGATACACCATGTGCTGATAGATGCGCGACATGCCTCCAATATAATGGATGTGAGAAGCATGCGTGGTGCAGACAGTGATTCAGATCACATACTGGTGAGGATCAAGTTCCGAGAAAGACTGGCAATTAAACCCAGGGACAGAGCTGAGCAGAGCAAGATCTATAATGTAGAACTGTTAAGGGATGAGAAGGAGGAGGAAGAGTATAGAGACCGACTGCAAAGAAAGCTACAGATGGGCAGAAACGGAGATGTGGACATCAACACAATGTGGGAGGAAACCAAGCTAGCAATAAATACAATGGCGCAGGAAGTACTTGGAGAGAGAAGGTAACAGTAGAAATAAATGGTATGACGAAGAAGTGGATAAGGTTCTGGAAGAGAGAAATCTTGCCCGACAAAGAATGCTACAGAGACCCACTCGAAATAATATGGCAGTTTTTAAAGAGAAACGGAGAATAGCAAAGACACTGATAAGGAACAAGAAAAGAATAGAGGAAACGGAGAGAGTGGATGAAATGCAGAAGAATTTTGAAAACAAACAAGGCAGAAAATTCTTCCATGGGGTTGGACAAGTAAAGAAGGGATATCAACCCAGAGTGAATATGCTTAAGGATGAGACTGATAGACTCATTGTTGGGAAAGAACGAATTATAGAAAAATGGGCAAAACATTTTGAAACATTACTTTCTGTCAGACCAATAAATGAAGAAAAAGAAGGATCAGACCGTATGGAAACTTCAGAGAGAGAGGAGGAGGGTGAATATGGAGATGAATGTGAGGAGGAAGAGATGGATGAGGAGAATGGAGATGAGGATGAAGACGATATGGGATCACCATCGATTGAAGAAATAAGAGATATTATAAAACAATTGAAGAGCAGTAAAGCCCCAGGGAATGACCTCATAACAGCAGAAATGGTAAAACATGGAGAAGTATTGGTGAAGAAAATACACGAGATAATTAAAAAGGTATGGGAAACAGGTACAATGCCGGAGGACTTGACACTAGCAAATATATGTCCTATACATAAGAAGGGGTCACGCATGCAATGCAAGAATTATCGAGGTATATCCTTACCGAGTATAGTATACAAAATCCTCTCTACAGCCATAACAAAGAGAGTTAGTAGTAGAGCAGAAAGAATTATAGGGGAGTACCAAGCTGGTTTCAGACCTGGAAGATCGACGATGGACCATATTTTCACCATGAGAATGACTCTGGAAAAGACATATGAATACAACGTTCGACTAGGGCATCTTTTTATAGATTTTAAACAAGCCTATGACAAAATTAAGAGATCGACATTGTGGGAAACAATGAAGGAGTTTAGATTCCCACAGAAGTTAATAAAATTGACTAAGATGACCCTGGAGAACAGCAGAAGTCAGGTAAAAGTGCAGGGAAGTCTGTCAAGATCTTTCAGAACCGAAGAAGGCCTAAGGCAGGGAGGCCCCTTATCACCAGTGTTATTTAATCTAGTGTTGGAGAAAGCTGTAAGATCAGTAACTACTAATCCGGGTGGTAATATTTACAATAGACTGATCCAAATTTTGGCTTATGCAGATGATGTGGTGATATCTGCTAGAAGTAACGAGGCACTTATAACTGCCTTGAGGGAGCTGAAAGATGCGGCTGGGTCCTTGAGCTTGGAGATAAGTGAGACTAAATCTAAATATATGGTAACGGAGAGAAATGGAAGGAACACTGAAAAACTCCAAGTGGATGGTTACACCTTTGAAGCAGTAGATAGCTTCACATATCTTGGGTCAGTAATAACATCAGAAAATAAAGTTGAGACAGATATTGTAAATCGAATTAAGGCTGCCAACAGATCCTACAGGGCAGTGTATCCCCTTCTGAGAAGTAAAAACTTAAGCAGGAAATTAAAATTGACTCTCTACAAAACAATAATTAAACCATTGCTTATGTATGGGAGTGAGGCATGGGTATTGACTGAGGCCACAGAGAGGAGATTAAATGTGTGGGAAAGGAAAGTACTGAGGAAGATATTTGGACCGGTGAAGGAGGGAGATTTATGGAGAATCAGAACAAATGAAGAAATAAGATTATTGTATAAGGAGCCGGACTTGGTGACATCAATCAAAATGAGACGAATTGGATAGCTGGGGTATGTACAACGGATGGAGGAGGGAAGACTTCCAAGGAAAGCACTGACAGGACACCCTGGGGGCAGGAGAAGGAGAGGTCGGCCCCGGATGAGATGGCTGGAGGATGTAGAGACTGATCTGAGGACCGTTGGAGTCAGGAGGTGGCGTAGGCATGCTGAAGACCGGGACGACTGGAGAGCTGTGGTCAAGGAGGCCAAGGTCCTTAAAGGACCGTAGAGCCATGGAGTAAGTAAGTAAGTAAGTAAGTAAGTAAGTAAGTAAAAATTCCTGGAAATGCACAAAAGCTTAAAACAAAATGACTTATAAATAAAAAGTAGAAAAAATGACCAAGGTATATCTATAATATAGGTACCATGACAGAGATTTCAAAACAATGTAGCAAAGTCTGTGATAAATCATTTAAAAGATAAAATGTCAACAAAATCCTGGCCCTGATCATTAGAAATAATGTACACATCCTACCAGGATTTCACTAATTCACTGTTAAATGTTCAAGTAACCTTATAACATTACTCGTTCTCATCTTCCTATTTGCCTACCTTTTCTTCTCTTCAGCAGAACTAGAGCTCCGTCCCATTTAGTACCACGCCACTTTTGTTCTTAGCAGCAACATAACCTGCTCAGACAATGCCGACACCAGTTTAGGTACATCCTGGACGCAGCTGGTTTATGCGTGAAGAATAAGAGCACAGCAGCACATTCTACATGGTACAATTGATAGTGAGACAAAACTTGAATTGGCCTGGACCTCCTACAAAGTGACAGTCACAAAACCATTGGTCTGGGGGCATAAGCACTCAAGTTAGGCCGTCAAGCAGCATACAGCATTTAGTAAACCCTGGGACCACCACAACTCCCATCATCTTTTTTTTTTTTTTTTTTTTTTTTTACGATGCACCGACACAGATAGGTCTTATGGCGATGAAGGGATAAAAAACCGGCTACGAGTGGGAAGGAAGCAGCCATGGCCATAATTAAGGTACAGGCCCAGCATTTGCGTGGTGGTAAAACAGCAAACCATAGAAAACCATCTTCGGGGCTGCCGACAGTGTGGTTCAAATCGACTATCTCGCAAATGCAAGCTCACGACTGCACGCCCCTAACCGCACGGCCAACTTCCTCGGTTCAGAAGTTTTTATTGTGGCGTAGTTGGCAATGACATGCATCTCTGTAAGTAACTGTATTGTACTGAATTATGACAACCATGCCATATTGAAGGAATCAGCCAACAACACTGTTCCTTCGTCTGCCTATTTTCCAAAGTGCCATAGTTTTATATTTCACTATAAAAGTAAAGTAACTATTTAGAACTAAGCGGTGGGTCCCCAGTAGTGGTAATGAATATCTCTCTCTCCTACATGTCATAGAAGGTAAGATTTATAAGATTCCACATCCTGTTTCAAAATAAAATGATGGGACGGTGCTCTAGTTCAACACCTTTTTCATCTTAAAGGCCTCTGCACACTTACAATTGTTATTATACACACTTCTTCCATCTCCACTTCATAAAACATTTACTTACATCATTTCTTTGCCTCTTATTTTTATTTCTAACCATTAGCCACCAGATAATTCCACTTTCTCCTTTCTGTTAATACTGCTTACCTGGACAATCATATTTACTCAATCAACAAAATCCAGTTCACAGGCTTCTGTTTCTGGATTCAGCAACCAATAGTTGCTTTTCTATATCTTGGACTCTCTTTAAAGCTTTCTTATGTTACAGCTGTGTAGATTAACCAGCCAATATTGTCCTACTACTATTTATATTTGCTATGTACACTCCACAACTTCAAATCCTCTCTCTATATTCAGCTTTAACCTTTAATTGGTGAGGGATTTTCCTACCTATTGGCGTATGTGATATTGCCTGCAAAAGATTTCTGTATTACTTAACTTACACAACTTACACAAAATAATATAGAAAACCTACCCAATAAATCACCTTTTGGGGCCATACTAAAGACCAAATGCTGAGCTACACTATATTTTTGCGCAAAATGTCAAGAATACACGAATAATGCTAAATAAATATTTAATATTTTCTCAAATGTACTTTAATTAGAATATGAAACCCTGTAAATCATACAAGTCTGTTCGACATCTGTAAAACTGTTTTTTAATGCAAATTTTGCACATTTTCTTTGTACATTGTAGGCATATTGGCTACTGACACTGCAAACACAGGAAAAAATTCTTCATTGGTAATTCTGAACGGCAGATGTAGCAAACACTCTGCAGGAGAGATAGCACAAGTACTGGATTTAGAATCTTGTCTTTTCTTCATGACTGAAATAACTCGCTCAATACACAAACATTATTCAGACGAAAGGCATTTTCACAATTCTAGTCTTCATGAGCAATGAATCGGCCAGCTGTTTCATGAAATCAAATCAGCTGTCCATAGTCTTGTAACATTGGTGCAGAATATATGCATTGATAGTGCTTGTCTAGCATCATATAGAGAGTCATAGGCCATCTACTGGTGCGTCGATTAGACCTGTATAATGCACAATTTGTTTCTAGGCAATTACTCCTCCTTTCGACAAATTATACAAAGAAATCATCTCTGCTTTGTTGTTTCCAGGGTCATTTACAGTGCCATGATGCATCGATGAAACTAATATTACTACTCTGCCTTTCCTTAGAACATCAGAAAGCAAAGTTATATCATTCTGGAATCCATAAAATCACTCCCCACTAAACCTTGATTTACTAGATAAGGATTTCAGAAATTCTCTCTTGTTCAGTTTGAAAGTCCGAACGAAAGTCAAACTTCACTTTTGCAGTTCTTTCACCAGCAGAACTGAAGAAAACCAGTTGTCAGATGGTATGTTCCTATAAGATTTCTCAATAGGTTTAGATTCTCTAATCACTGCTTGGGCAGTTTAATATTAAAATATCTGCCCTACTGTTGGATGCTAACTGTAATATAAATAAAATATAAAATGTCACTGATCAAAATATCAATTTTTTTGTAAAACAATTGAATGTAATTATTTTACTTGGCAACTTCCAATGAAACAAAATTTAAAATGTGAATAAATAATTAAATGATACTCATCATCAATATCCCACTCCAGTCACCCGGGTGTGGTTAACAAGCCTCTTCCACTCCTTTCTGATCTTTCACTTGTCCTGTTCCATTACTTCTGCCGCATCTAATCCAGCTTCTCTACTGTCCTTCCAAATCTAATCAATCCACCTTCTTCTCGGTCTTCCAACTGGTCTCTTTCCCTTAACTTCTCTATCTAATTCCCTTCTTGCTACCTGTTCTTTCCCATTCTTTTTACATGTCCGAACCATCTGTCTTGCTTTCTGTATGTTCTGTACTAACGATTCTATATTTAGCTCTTCTCTGATTTTAATATTTTTAATTCTATCTCTCCTCGTCTTTTTAACCGATGCTCTTAAAAATTTCATTGCTACTGCTTGGATCTTACTATCTTGTCTCTTATTAGTTACAAGCATTTCTAGTCCGTATGTTACAACTGGTATGAAATACTGTTTACATAATGTTAATTTCGTTCTCTTGGGTACTTTGTCATCCCATAAAAGCTCTCTGACTTGATAAAATGTTGTACCTTTACTTAGTCTGTTATTAATTTCAGGGCTGATTTAATTACTTCCAATAATAATGCTACCCAGATATGTAAACTGTTTTACATTCTCTAACCATTCTCCGTCTATGTTCACTTGACTTCTCTTTTTCTCTTTTCCACAGTGCATGACCACAGTTTTGTTTTTACTAATCACCATTCCAAACTCCTTCAGATTTTCATTCCAAATGTCGAGTCTCCTTTGTACTTCCTTTTCTCCCTTTCCCCAAATCACCACATCATCTGCAAATACCAAAGCATTCACTTCATCACTACTGATACTCTGTTTTACACATTTTATGATCTTTTGTAGGCCATGACTTAAGATCAAGTGTAGTTTCTGTGCGTCTTATCTCTATCTATATGTTAGAACTATGGTCCGTTTGTGGTTTCTAGGCAGTTTTTTTGACACTGCATTATCTGTTTAGTGTGTGTTAGTGTTATCTAGAGAGTTTATGATCGTTTATCAACTCGTGCCCTAATTATCAGCCATATTGTTTTTTGCGTGCAATCGATCCATAGATAACACTACGAAGAGAGAAACTTGATATACTGGTACAGGTTTACATTCTTTGCCTTAAGTGTCAGCAATTTTGTTTGACTTGCCACCAATACCACGGTAGTCATGGAGAAGATAGACGCTATGTATGGCCTCCCCGATATTCCTAAGACTCAGAGTCTACACTTCTGATTGAGGGGACAACGATGCTCAACGTCTGTAGGTTTTACCTGAAATTTCCCTACACGTGTCCTCCAGGTGGTGCTAACTGGTTGCCAGACAATCCTTTGGATCTCCTGGCATAAATCACATCATACAATGGAATGCAAGTCATTGACAAACAGTTCTTCTGAGATTCCACTGTCTAGAAAGTTAGGTCATTGCCGGACAATTTGTCAGTTGAATATACAAGGCATTAGTCGATCTAAATGCCAAGTATTACACAAGATCTTGGTCGATAACAACGTTGATATAGCCCTGATTCAGGAAACACATGCAGGTGATGTAACCCAACTTCTTTCAAGAGGCTCCATACCTGGATTTGAATTACTAGGTGCCACCTATGACAAGGTCTATAGTATTGCAACATATGTACGAACCAATATAGAAAATGAATATTTTATTTCTATTAGTTCTGATTTTGGTATCCATGAGATTGTTTCCAAGATAGGAGAAGTTACTGTGGTTAATATTTATAAACCTCCAGGGATAACTTGGCCTGCGCATGTAGTCCATACTCAGTCATCCTACGATATATGTGGGAGATTTCAATAGCCACCATGAAATATGGAAATATTCTCGCAATGATGATAATGGAATAGCTTTGGTTGATTGACTGAACAACACAACCTCAACCTTGTTTTTTGATGCCAAAGATCTATGTACATTTCAGTCCGCAGCCTGGAAGACAGACCATAATCCCAACCTGCGTTTTGTCTCATCCGATAATAATCTCCAACCCTTGCCAATGTCGAGACAGGTTATGGCAGACTTTCCACACAGCCAACATCGACCAATTCTTCTGGAAATGGAACACAACATCCCAATAATAAGGTCCTTTCCACACCCTAGATGGAACTTGAAGAAAACTAACTGGGCACTGTTCTTGGAAAACCTTGATAAATGCGTCGGTTGGATTCCTCCCATAAGGTCCAATTACAAGCGATTTGTTGGTGCTATCGTAAGTACAGCAAAGAAATGTGTCCCAAGAAGCTACCATAGGGAATATGTCCCTGGCTGGACTGAGAAATGTGAGAAACTTTACGAGGAATTCTGTGTAAGTAACGACCGAGAGATAGCTGATGAACTGCTATGCCAACTTGACGCTGCAAGATGTGCTAAATGGACAGAGACTGTTGAATCCATGGACTTCCAAATATCAAGTAGAAAAGCCTGGTCTCTCCTTAGGAAGCTTGGTGGTGGCAAACCACCACACCGTACTAACGGAGCTATTACACCTAATCAAACTGCGTCCAACATAGTCAACACTTCAACAGCTCCTCAAAATAAACAACACACGATAAAAGTTAAGAAGGAATTAAAAGAGCTCAAGACAATAAGCACCTCGAATTCTGAATATTCCACTCCATTCACTTCAGAAGAACTTACAATAGCACTGAAAAATATGAAAGCAGGAAAGGCTCCAGGTTTCGATGGTATTCATCCAGAGTTCCTTCTCAACTGTGGTAAAAATGTAAGAATATGGTTTGCTAAATTTTTCACAGCCATTCTTCTATCAGGCAATATACTCCATGAATTAAAGAGGGCAAAATTTTTTTGCTATTCTTAAACCTGGCAAACCTAACAACGAACCTCAAAGCTATAGACCCATTGCTCTGCTTAGCTTGATCTATATACTTCTAGAATGATTTATAACCGTATTTGCCATATCATTTTCAAAAACTTACCTGTTGAACAAGCTGGCTACCACCTGCACTGAAGCTGTACAGATCAGGTCCTTTCTATGACAACATTCATACAGGCTAATTTTCAGAAACACCAGAAATATTCAATTGCCTTCATTGATCTAACAGCAGCATATGATACTGTGTGGAGACAAGGATTGATTCTGAAACTTCTACGAATCATTCCATGCCTGCACATTGGAAATATTAACAACATGCTCAGTAACAGAAACTTCCTGGTTCAAATTGGTAATACTATGAGCTCACTGAGGAATCTTGCAATCCTTCCTGTTCCCTTGCTTATAGATAGGTGCAATTACTGCTTTTGTCCAATCTGAAGGTACATTACCAACACTCCATGCTAATCTTACTACTCTATGAAGCCATTTCATCCCTGCCTTCCCACTATACTTCTCCATTTCAGGTCTAATTTTATCTATTCCTGCTGATTTATGACAATGGAGTTTATCGACCACCCTTTCCACTTCAAGCGTAATTTCACCAACATCATCTTCCTCCCAATGAGCTTGGTTGTTCGCGGCACCACCAGGATGATTTCCTTTTACGTTGAGAAAATTTCCAAAATATTCCCTCCACATGTCCAGTGATTCCCTGGGATCTATTACGAGTTCACTTGAATTACCCAAAACACTGTTCATTTCCTTTTTCCCTCCATTCCTAAGATTCTGTATTACTGTCCAGAAAGGTTTCCCTGCTGCCTGACCTAACCTTTCCAGATTATTACCAAAATCTTCCCACGACTTCTTTTTGGATTCAACAACTATTTGTTTCGTTCTGTTTCTTTCATCTATGTACAATTCCCTCTCCGCATCGGCCCTTGTTTGGAGCCATTTCTGATAAGCCTTCTTTTTACGTTTACATGCTGCTCCCACCCACTTCATCATACCACCAATATGTTCACTTTTTCCCATCTTTACACATAGTTGTTCCTAGGCATTCCCTTGCTGTTTCTACTACAGCATCCCTGTATGCCACCCATTCTCTTTCTATATCCTGAACCTGCTTACTGTCCACTGTTCGAAACTTCTCACTAATCATATCCATGTAATTCTGTCTAATTTCCTCATCCAGGAGATTTTCTACCCTTCTTCGTTTGCAGTCAGATTTCACTTTCTCTACGCTAGACCTATAGATACTTAGTTCAGTACAGATCAGATAGTGGTCTTATCATCGAAAAATCCCTGGAAAACCTGTACATTCCTAACAGATTTCCAGAATTTTAAGTTGGTTAAGATATAGTCGTATGCTTGAGGAATGTATTCATAACTGCTAAACCCATATTAGCACAGAAGTCCAGCAAATGCTTCTCATTCCCATTAGCTTCCATATCTTCCCCACATTTACCAATCACCCTTTCGTATCCTTCAGTTCCATTTCCAACTCTCGCATTGAAATTGCCCATCAGCACTATCTTATTCTTGCTGTTGACTGACTACGATGTCACTCAATGCTTCATATAACTTATCAACTTCATCCTCATCTGCACCGTCACAAGGTGAATACAATGAGACAATTCTCATCCTAATTCCTCCAACTGCCAAATGTACCCATATCATTCGCTCATTTACGTGCCTAACAGAAAATATGTTGCGTGCAATAGTATTCCTGATAAACAGCCCTATCTCAGACTGAGTCTGAGACTCTGCCCTTCCCTTTTTAACACCCGTCAAGTACACTTTATAATCGCCTATCTCTTCCCCGTTATCTCCCCTTACCCGAATATCACTTACTCCTAGTACATCCAGTTGCATCCTCTTTTTTGCTGACTCAGCCAGTTCTACTTTCTTTCTTCTATAAGCCCTATTAATACTGATAGCTCCCCATCGAATTCCATTTTGTTCACCAAGTCGTTTCCAAGGAGTCCCTCGCCTGTCAAATGAGATTGGGACTCCGTTACTCCCATAGGTCCGAGGCTTGCTTAAAATGTTCCGAGCTCGGGAAATTCATGAAGCAGGATACTACCCTACTTACACGTAGTCCAAGTGAGGATCTCTCCTCTAACGGGTTGGGGATCCCCGGTGGATTGTACAGTCCTGGCCGCCTGAACACAAGCAGGGTCACAACTCAGAATATGTCCAAGATGCCCACTCTCATTCCATAGCAACTGGTATCCTGACTCTCAGGACCACTTACTAGGCCATTCAGCCACTGCCCGTGGTTCACGAACCAGGACGTGACTGCAGTAACCCACACCATACAGGGTAAATAACTCAAGATGTCCAACAAATTCAAATACCTAGGAAGCATGATATCAGCAACAGGCTCCATCGAAGAGGAACTTACCAGCAGGATTCAAGCTGGAGGAACATTCTATAGAGTTGTCTGAGACCTAATATGGAACCCAAAAGGACCATTGAAATGCAAGCAATTTGTCTGACTTATCAGATGCCAATTTTGTCATATGGGAGTGAGACCTGGACCATGAGGAATAAGGATGAAGCAAGGTTTCAGGCAACTGAAATGAAATTCGTCCGAGTGATGGTTGGCAAAACAAGAAGAGATAAAATTCATAATGAGAACATCAGGGACATGGCTCAGGTTGGCAGAATGCAGGATAACATAACTCTGTGTAGACTCAAATGGTATGGTCACATACGAAGGACAGATCCTGATCGCATACACAGAAAAATGCATGATCAGCAGTTAAAAAATTCAAGAGCATAGGGCGGCCAAGAATGCGATATACAGACATGGTGAAAAACGACATTCAGCAATGAGGAGGGGACTGGGACAGCATTGAAGAAGGAGAAAAGTTCAAAGACAGAAGTTGGTGGAGGGGCGTCATTCGCCGACTCATCATATATACAGAACGATGTGGGATATGTATGTATGTACAAACAGGTGGGAACAATTGCAGGAGGGTACTCAGAATGAGGAGATATAGGTTAAGTTAGGAATGAATTCAATGGAATAAGCTGTGCACATAAACCAGCTTCGGTGGTGGGGTCATGTGAGGTAAATGGAGGAGGAAAGGTTACCTAATAGAATAATGGACTCTGTTATGGTGGGTAAGAGAAGTAGAGGGAGACCAAGACGATGATGGTTAGACTCAGTTTCTAACAATTTAAAGATAAGAGCTATAGAACTAAATGAGGCCACAGCGCTAGTTACAAATAGAAGACTGTGGCGACATTTAGTAAATTCACAGAGGCTTGCAGACTGAATGCTGAAAGGCATAACAGTTTATAATGATTTATGTATGTATGTATGTATGTATGTATGTATGTATGTATGTATGTATGCTCAGAAGGAGTACGAACCTCACCAAGTTTCATTGCCATACCTTTTAATGCGGGCAATTTCGCGACCATGTTGTCTAGCTCTAAGTTCTTACTGTACATTTGCAGGTGGAGGTTCCTTACACTATTTGAATTGATTCTTCTCACCTTATAAGTATTGTACACCAGCTGAACCACTATCAGAAATTTCACTCCCATTCTCTTCCTATTCTTTCCAATCATTTTGAACCGAGTCTGAATCGTGATCTGTCTCCTCCAAGAAATCTAAGTCAAACTGTCCTCCATGTTTTGCATCATTCCACCACTGTCTTCTACAGCATCCATCATTTCGTTGATGAATTCTTCAAACCTTTCGTTCATGCCATCCCCTACAATATGAAGTTTGTAAACTTTGTGAATGGCAAACGATTCCTTTTAAAAATCACAGCCTAAAATAAGTTTCTGAAAATATTCACATCATTAGTATCAGTGGTATCAGATACCACACAAGGAATAAAATATACCTAGCTCAAAAATTGTTCCACAGATATTCATGTGTCTATGATTACTGTACTATTTTCGAACGACTAACTAAGAAGGTATACGGCAGCTGGGACTGTTGAAAGATGGATTGCGCAGCTAGGGCGGTTTGGATTTGTTCGTGTGGTATGAGAGGCAGCCCACACCAATTAAAAATTAACTGGTAGTTAACAAATCTTTCACTATCACCTCGAGTACTTCTTTCCTCACATAGCAGACAGACTGCACAAATAGCATTGCTATTTAGTAGCATCATGAACATTTTGGCGTAACTTCTGATAGTTCTTCTCCAACTCCCTTCCACTGCTCCAAACACACTTTAATTTTCATTACAGTACTATTAAATTGGAAATTTAGTTTAGATAATGCCACTAGGACTTTTAAATTTGCTCTAATCCAACCAATTACTCACCAATTTCTTTTGGAGGTGTCTTTGCACAATTTTCATTAGTAGACTCTGCAGACAAGCTGTTGCTTTCCACGCTTCCCTCCTAAAAATAGAAAAGGGCAAAATATACAGTACATAATTCGATAAACTGTAAGAACCACAGTGAAAGTTGAGTACATAAAAAAAAACAGAAGTTTCAATAATTTTAAGAGAATTCATGCGCAGAAAACAATATTAAAATTTCAGTTTCAACAAAATGTAATTCTACGAGTGGAGAAAAAGAAGATTGTTGGAGGAAAAAGACAAAACAAGACAAGGAAACATTTTTATCACACAGAGAAAGGCCTTCAAACAAAACTTCAACAGATCCTTTCATTCACTAATAATAAAGTAGTTAGCATAAAATCTATAAATCAACTTACTGAATCAGATGCTGCTCCAGCAACAGACTTTATTTTATTGCGGAATTGTGGACTTCGCTTTTTGTCCATTGCAAAGTATTTGTTGCTTAAATTGGCTGGTTCAGTAGCTATGTGACGAAGTCCAGATGTCATTTTATGCAATGACACGCTATTATTCGCAAAGACAGCTCTTCCGCCCACTAAGAATCTAAAACAAAACAATTTCCGTAAAATGTATAGCTTCAAAAGATGAAAAAGTAAGTCAACTACCAAACTAAACGTCACAGAAGTAAATTAATTACCCTGCACTTGTAGAGAAGTAAAATAATTATTCAATCTCAAGAAGCTAGACAATCATAAGTCACTAACTAAACAACCAGCAATAAAATAGTATAACAAGCAAACTGATAGCAACAAGCCACAAAAAGTATCTTCGTTAGATCATAAAATCACTGACACAGAAGGAGGCCAAAATAACAATCCAAATTCGTACACGCATATCCATCAACAACAGTACTAACCACAAAGTATGCTCCATAGAATGAAGAAAATCAAGTTGGAATTCAACATGATCTGAAGAAATGTTAGGCCACAACTGCCTTCTTGTTGAACAGCACAGATTCGTAGGAACTCATACCGCCATCAGGCCTGCTTTCATCTCAATCCCTTTCATTAAAAATGAATGGGAAATACATAAACAACAGCAAACATACCTAGGTAATGGACCTGTCAATTCATGGCCCTTGAATTAAAAAAACAAAACCCATTACGCCCCTACGTTGTGTACCAACCTACAAACCAAGAACAAAACTACGGTTCTCAAAACAAAATCTGAACCTCGACATGCTGACCTCTCTTATGTAGTGTTGCCACCACCAACACTCTGTTGAAAAAGTTGACAAGTTTTTACCTTGGAAATCGGACCAAAATGATATAATTTCGATATAATTTCACGGCATCTGTCAGTCATTAATCATTGCCCCAGAGCCGGTACATTTCGGCCTCTCACCGCTGGGTTCCGAGGTTCAAAAATCGGTCACTTCATTTGAGATTTGTGCTGGACAAAGCGGAGGTCGGACAGGTTTTCTCCGGGTACTCCGGTTTTCCCTGTCATCTTTCATTCCAGCAACACTCTTCAATATAATTTCACGGCATCTGTCAGTCATTAATCATTGCCCCAGAGCCAGTACAATTCGTATCCTCGCCGCTAGATGGGGCTTCATCCATTCCATTCCTGACCCGGTCAAATGATTGGTAACTCATCTGTCGTGTTCGTCTGTGTTCGAGCAGTCAACGAGTGTAGTCGTTCACAACGTGGATAGCGGTTTCCTTTTATACCACAGTAACCTTGTACTATATAAAGTGTGATAAATTGTGTATTTCAGTGAATTTCATGTAATTTGTGTTAATCATGGCTTTAGAAAGTGGGGAGTAGGAAGTAACTGTGCTCCGAACCTACATGTGGGCAATAATATAATGATAGATGCAACAATGGCACGGGGGATACTATTATACTCAATTCGACTAATGAGGCACATGATTCTGAAGACTCACGAGCGAGTAAAGCTACTCACCCACCAGTAACGCCAACTAACATCACTCAGCAATTAGTAAATTTAAATTCGGGGGCTGGAATTAATACTCCTCCCCAAATGAATATCAAAAGCAAGATTCCAACACCTACAAACTATCCTGACAATCATATGGGACCCTACATAGTGCTCGTCGAAACAAATACCACAGATAATATAGGAAACTTACAATCAATGACCTTGGGTAGGCTCTCCTATGAACGGAAAGTACCGGGCATTAAAACCATACACAGAAAAGGGCGAAACCGTATCCAGATAACCTTTCTCACAGTTGAAACTGCTAACGGTTTTATGAGACACCCCATCATCATTGAAAGAAACCTAAAAGCCTATATACCCTCATCCAACGTATACAGAATCGGTTTAGTCAGGGGAGTGGATTTAAAAGTATCTAAAAAAGAAATTAATCATATCATTGAATCGCCTGTGCCAGTTATAAGTAAAGTGTCCAAAGACTCTATGGAAGGAAATCTACCGACGACTCGTTAGAGTATGTACCTACAGGAACTGTGAAAATAACATTCGAAACCCAAACCCTACCCAGGCAGATCTCTATATTTAGCGTCATTCTAGAAGTACAGGAATACATCTTAAATACTATCATATGCAAAAACTGTCCGAGATACGGGCATACAGCAACAAATTGTCGCGCACGAATGTCCAGTAGTGCCAGATGTACCCGTAATCATAATACAAGGGATTGTCAATAAACGCTAGTTAAATGCATACATTGTGGTAACAACCACACAGTAGGATCATCTCGCTGTGCTATACATAAACAAGAGACAAAAATCAAGAAATAAATGTGTACAGACAACATCTCTTTCGAGGAATAAACAAAATAGACTTCAACCCCCATCCTATAATCCGACCATTCCTCCAATCATTCCCCATCATTAAATGAAACCTTAGTTAACAGAACTGACAATGTCAACCCGCGTAAGCGTAAAATAACTACATACATATACAAGGAGAACCGCACACCTCCACGACCAGACTATGGTAAAGAGTTATATCTACACACACTAATACCCCTCAAATAAGAACAACACCCAGCTAAAGTGCCACACACTGCCCACAATGGTACACAGGCGATTCCTACAATTAAATCTTACTGCAATGAATCGAGAATGAGCCCCTTCACATCAAATACACCCCAAGTAAAGATTTACGCAGAGAGATTCAACATTACATTACCAGCTTGATGGACATAATGGGTCAAAACACACAATGGAAACACATATTAAAACAGATCCACGATAAAATAATCACAATTTTAGACTCAAAGAATGTAAATTCTACTACGGAACTGTAGGAGTGTGGTGAACAAAAGACACGAACTACTTTTACTTATAAACGAATTCCAACCCGACATAATTTTATTACAAGAAACATGGCTTCAAACCTCTTTTAAATGTATGACCAAAGGATATAATACCGAAAGATTAGATGACCCGTGATGCGGAGAAATAGCAACGTTCATAAAGGATCATCTACCTTATCAGCTTTTACAACCAGATCAAGTCTTAAAATTCACTTACTTCCTCCGCATACAAATTACAGATTTTATCACTTCTAAATTATACTGTCCCCCAGGGCATCCACGGCTCACATCAACACTGGCGTATTTTTTCAACCAGTTCACCAGTACGGACTTCAACGCTCACCACACAACCTGGGGTAGCGAAAACAATAGCACAAAAGGAACACACATATTTTACTCCTCCATTAGAAACAACTTAACCATCCTTAATGATGGCTCACCAACAAGAATAACAGCAACCTCACCCACTCCGAATGCAGAAGATCTAACTATATGTAATAATGATACAGCCCATAAATAGAATTGACAAACTATTAAAGAAACCCACTCCAGTGATCATTTCCCAATCGCTATTTCAAGTAACAATAACAGGCCTACATACATGATTTTTAATATAGTATTTTTAGTACATATAATTTGTTGAACCAAACAGGCCTTCGCCCAGTACAGTGTTCAATTCCTCAATAAGCATGAACAAAATGTATAAACTCCCCCATATAAGAACGATAGCAGAATGACCATATAGTAATTAGAAACAAATGACCTACAGTCTACTCACTAACGGAGAGCCGTTGGCCTTAGGAGTAAATGAATTCTGTCTTTATGAATACTAAACCAGCTAAGTGTATTACAGTGGGCCCTTCACGCCGTGACCACTGCACAGCTTAGCGTAGTCCCACCTTGCATGGTCACCGCGTAAAGGTATCTCGTGCTTGCCAGATATATAGTGATGCCAGGTTCGTGAGGCTTCTCACGGTGCTATTATCTAACAGAAATAATAATAATAATAATAATAATAATAATAATAATAATAATAATAATAATAATAATAATAATAATAATAATAATAATAATAATAATAATAATAATAATAATAATAAAAGCACCTCCCAGTGGTGCTAACCGCTGAGTGGCGTCTGATGCAAACCTGAGAAATAGGAGGTAAGAAATGTTGCGCGTCCTGTTAAGGTTAAGGCCGGTCTCCACTGATTAACATTTAACAACAACATGCTAAATGTTAAAAGTGTTAAATGTTAACTGGTGACACCATCAACATGTTAAACGTTAAATATTGAATACTGTTTAATTTAACATTGTGTCCACACTTAATAAACATGTTAAACTTGACTTCCTTTTTCTATATACAGGTAGTTCATTATATCAATTTGTGGTAATACATTTGGGTGGTGTCTAGTATTTTCAAACAAGGACAATGGACTCAGATGAAAAGGATTACCGGGCGACTTATCAGTGCGGTTAGGGACACGGGGCTGTGAGCTTGCATCTGGGAGATAGTGCGTTCTAATCCCACTGTCGGCAGCCCTGAAGGTTTTCCATGGTTTCCCGTTTTCACACCAGGCAAATGTTGGGACTGTACCTTAATTAAGGCCACGGTCGCTTCCTTCCAAATCCTAGGCTTTTCCTATCCCGTCATCACCACAAGACCTATCTTTTTCGGTGCGACGTAATGCCACTAGCAAAATGAAAAAAGATGAAGAGTATTTGGCCTTTGTTATTGCCACTGTTGTTTCTTGTTATGATTTAGAAATGCAGTTTTATTAGGCACATTTCCTCCCTCATCCTGCTCATTGCTTCAAAAGCAAACCACTTTGAAGTATAAACTTCGTCCGCTGCCGCCCCCGACTTTTCTGAACTTTCCACAATTCTCGACTGTACCGTACTGAAAGCGGAGGGACGCTAGTTATTTTTTCGATGCTCTCGCGGGAACAATTATAGATAATTTCGTGTTCCTGGAAACTGTCGGCTTTCTTCGCTTTATCTCTGTATTCCTTTGATGAGACATACCACAAACAAGGCCTCTCTATTATATCATTAATTAAGTCGAGAGTAATCTCCTTGCTCCACTCCATTTCTGACAATAAATTTTAGTACCGGTATAGTGCAGAGAGAACGACATACGTGCGCATACTGTATTTGTAGCTTATAGCAAAGAGAATGAGTAATGCGGAGTTGTAACTATAATCCTACTTCAAGAGAAGTACGTCGTTTGTGTCGTTTACGCTATCTGTTGGAATGGAAACAGCACGGAAGTTGCCGAAGCTGTGCCGACATCTCATGAACAACGAATTGACTTGACATGTTTTTCACTCGGAACGGAAAACACGCTAACATTTTAAAAGTGTTAACCTCAACATTCTGCGTTAACATGCAAAGTCAATTGGAAGACACAATCACAATATACATGTCAATTGTAACGTGTTAAATTTAACATGTTGGTGTTAAGTGTTAATCAGTGGAGACCGGTCTTTTCGCACATGTAGAGGTAAAACTAAGCTAATGAAAACTGCTACTGCATGCGGCACCTGGCACTGACCCACATTAACGTTGCCTTAGTTGGCTAGTCTGTTATTGCAATACCACTACTAGCGAGCTTTGACAATATACTATCTTCCCCTGGGTATACTAAATTTTCTGCTGCCTCAGGTCCGTCCTCAATACAGTTTTAATTCCTCTCCACTTGAGTATTTGCATACTCACTTCTTAATTAACTATCACATGCTGACTTCACTTTTCTTCCACACAGTTTCATCACTGCACTTAGTAATGACTTCAGATTTCCCTTGCTGCTCCATTCTTTGGTGAACCATGCAATAATGTTTGGCTTATCACCAATTCTACACATTTCCTGCTGTTTAACCCTTAGGAACTTATTCCATAATTTCCCTGTTTCTACACATTCTCCTACTAGGTGTAATTCATCCAACCTGTTCCCACGGCGTACTGTCATTTCTCTTTGTCCATCCCTTGTTCTTATGTAACCCCAAGATCCACCAGGTTAAACCTCTTCTCCATCTTCTCTCTCCGAATCTTATGCTAATATTGGAGACCTGGACCACCTCATAAAATAAAATCACAGATGCTTTTTTCTTAGATTCCTCCAACCATCGTTGCCTTTGTATATCCTTTATTCTAGTCATCAACGTTCTCTGTGTTCTGCTCCCTTTCCCTTCCAAGTCTCGAAACAGATATAACTAAGGCCCGGATTTTTAGGTTCTTAAAAACCACGTTTTAGTTTTTTAATAGCCCAAAATAGTATTTTTCTAGTTTTTTATCCTCCTGAAATAGTTTTTAATGATCAATTCAATCATTACTAAAGTTATACTATTCATTAAAACTTTTTTTTGCAGTCGCTTAAATGCGGCTAGTATCCAGTAATCGGGAGATGGTGGGTTCGAATCCCACTGTCGGCAGCCCTGAAGATAGTTTTCCAAGGTTTCCCATTTTAACACTAGGCAAATGCTGGGGCTGTACCTTAATTAAGGCCACGGCCACTTCCTTCCCATTCCTAGGGCTTTCCTATCCCATCGTCGCCATAAGACATATCTGCGTCGGTGCGACGTAAAGCAAATGATGACTTGCCTTTAGGCATCGCTACTTCTGAGATGCGCAAGCTTCTTAAACTGCCTTCAATAATAAATTCATTTATAGGGAAAATTAATTTTAGTCCGTTGCATAATAATGTGTATAGAGCTAAACAGTCGTAGCTGGCGGTAGTCGACCTTACACAATGAGAGATGCACTGAAGCTGGCAAGTTAGGCGGGCTTGTACCTGCTAGAAACAGGTCAGTGAACGCCAGGGGGTTGTCTCTTGATTTGTGCTGTACCCTAGTGGAATAGTATCGTATCACGTTGTTTCGCTCTCACTAGTTATACTTACAAACCACTTCCAGTTCCAAACCATGAAGTCATTTCAAAAAGTCGTGCATAATGTTTATTTAAAAAAAATCATTCAATTTCATTAATATTTGGTACTTCTATTTCAAAATAACGTAATACTGTCTTGAATAGCCCATTTAGTTTTTTTTAGGTTTTAACGTCTTATTTAGTTATTTTTAGGTTTTATAAGATTCGAGTAATTTACTCCAATGATAATGAAATGGATAAGTAACAATACTGCAGTTAGCTAGCAAGGAATAAAATAGTTTAAAACCTAAAAATCCGGGCCCTAGATATAACCCATGGCTACATTTTCAAGATAGTTTTTGATTTCTGATAGCCAACTTCC
Source organism: Anabrus simplex (assembly GCF_040414725.1). Taxonomy (NCBI): domain Eukaryota; kingdom Metazoa; phylum Arthropoda; class Insecta; order Orthoptera; family Tettigoniidae; genus Anabrus; species Anabrus simplex. The sequence goes on from NC_090267.1 coordinate 292,254,273, forward strand.
TTTATACACGTGTTTCTCTTGCTGTTCAAATGCCTCCTGCACTACTCTTCCACTTTCCCCCCGTTTCAACTTGACCAGTAGTTCATTACTCTTCTGACACACTCCACTTCCATGTATTGCCCGCATAAAAGCAACCCCCCATGTTGGGTGTACTTAGAGGTAAACCCATTATAACCTTGCTAAACCTATGGATGGTTTGATTTAATGTGTCCTTTTTCCGATTCAGCCCCATAAAATACTCTGTTTAAGACTAATGATCTTAGAACCATCATCAGAATCTTATAATCTATCCCCGAAAATTTAATGTCTGGACCGCAGCTAGTACTGCGAGACCTCTCCATTTTGCTCTCGTAATATGGTCTTCCCACACTTCTCTCATATTTTACAGGACTCCTAGGTACTCTATTTTATCTACCTATTTTTTCCCATTAATCCATCATTTCCTCTCCTTATTTCTCCTTTTTTCTTTTGAATAATCATCACTTTCGATTCTTTGCTGTTAATTTTAACGCTCATTTCTCCACGAACTCCGACACCTCACACAAACGCTTCTATAGACCCCCTCCTGTTAAGGTCATAAGAATGACATCATCTACGAAAATCATTCCTGGGATCTCTAGCTTCTGTACTACCGGTACTGCCCATTTTGTTCCTCCATGCCCTTCCAGGATATCATTTATAAATAACAGAAATAATAACGGGAAAGTTTGCATCCTTGTTTCAGAAAAATCTTACAATCTATCGCCTCGCTGGTTACATTGTTTTCTATCTTAATACAACAATATACCTTGTGGTAAATCGCCTGTATCGCCAGTACCATCTTCCTGGAGACTTCCAATCTACCTAATTTCTCAAACAGTGCCTCCCTACTGACCGTATCGAACGCTATCTCGAAGTCTATGGCCGTCAAGTGTATACTGCGTTTTTCCCTTCTTAAGTATTTGTCAACTATCGTCTTCGCCGTCATAATATATTCTATAGTCCACCTTCCTTTTTGAAATCGTCCCGGTAGTATAGATATTATTGCATGTTCTTCTGCCCAAGTCGTTAACCTTTTTGCCAAAATCCCTGTATACATCTTGCTCAGTGAGTCCAATAGCGTTATCCCTCACTAGTTACCCGGCATATTTTTGTTTCCTTTTATATATATATATATATATATATATATATACATGAAAGAGAAACGCTGTGAGTTTCTCTTAAGAGAACTAAATTATTTAATTACTGTGACAAGAAAGTTACATATGATAGTAAAGAAAAACCAATGGTTTAGGAGGTGCTCCTTTACAGAATTAGCGGATTAATTAGCTAAGTAGTAAATTGATTAATAAAATAAATTCTAAACCAAAATAACAAATTTATAAATTTATTAACTTTATATAATTGAATTGAAATAAGGGATACCTAGAGTCGAGGGACGCCCTCTAAACTATATATATATATATAGGGGATATGACCCGGTCTTCCCACCCTTTGGGCATTTTACCACCATTAAATATCCTGTTGAACAGTTTTGTGGTTCCCTCCCTCATTTGTCTGTATTTGCCAATTTCTTTCCATACCCTGTTATTTAAACCGTTCAGTCCACCCGCTGACTTACTCTTAAGTTTGTCCAGCACATCCTATAATTCCTCTATGTCAATCTCTTTGTCGAGTTCATAAATACCGACCTCTAAGTTTGTCCCTGGTCTCCTTAACCCCTCTTCAGGCTTCCAGCTGTCTTTCCCCCTAATAAACCACTGAAATCTCTCACACACTGGTCATAATCAATCCTGGCTTGGGACCCCCTATCCCCTCCTTTGTTAATTTTATTTATCCTTTCGCATACTCTCTCCCCCTGATTTAAACTACATTCTTAATTAATTAACTCTATTTGTTGCGTTAACAGTAGTATAATTGGATGGTTCGGGCGCCGCCACCGCCACCGGGCTCCCACAGGCCACCTCCACCACCACCACAGCCAGAGGCCTCCCAGATGCCTCCTCCACCACCACCACAGCCAGAGGCCTCCCAGAGGTCTCCTCCACATCCCGCGGGAAATTTGAATTTGTAAACAAAGCCACGTGCTTTTTTAAAGCTGTCATCGACAACAACGCATCGCTAACCTCAGTACTGCCATCTTGACGGGCCTAAACCTCAGTAGTGCCAACCTAACCTAACTAGCGCGAGATAAACAAAGCCACGTGCTTTTTGACAGCCACGTGCTTTTTGACAGACAACAACGCATCGCTAACCTCAGTACTGCCATCTTGACGGGCCTAAACCTCAGTAGTACCAACTTAACCTAACTAGCGTGTGGTAAACAAAGCCACGTGCTTTTTGACAGCCACGTGCTTTTTTGACAGCTGTCATCCGCCATCTTTAAACCACAGAGCACTGTGCTGCCCTCTTTATCGTAGTAGATGTAAATTCGTCACCTGTCATCGGCAGTGCTGCCATCTTGGCGGGCCTAAACCTTAGTGCTACCAACTTAACCTCACTAGCGTGAGATAAACAAATCCACGTGCAGCTGTCATCCGCCATTTCTAATCCATAGAGCACAGTGCTGCCCTCTTTAGCTACTTACCTTCGACGTGCAGCTGTCATCCGCCTTCTTTAATCTATATAGCACAGTGCTGCCCTCTTTAGCTACTTACCTTTGAAATGTGGTGGCGGGTAATTTGAAAAATGCTTTTTGACAGTAGCCATCTTTGAGCACCGTGCTGCCCTCTTTAGCTAGATACCTGTGGTAGTAGACAATTCTACGTGACAGCAATCATCTTTGAGCACCGTGCTGCCCTCTATGTGGTGGCGGCAAATTCTACATGCTCTTGTTTGGAAACAAACTCACGCGCTTTTTGACAGCCGTCATCCGCCATCTTTAATCAACAGAGCAGAGTGCTGCCCTCCTTAGCTACATACCTTTGAAATGTGGTGGCGGCAAATTCCACGTGCTCTTGTTTGGAAACAAAGCCATGTGCTTTTTTGACAGCTGTCATACGCCATCTTTAATCAACAGAGCACCGTGCTGCTATCATGCGGGCAATTTCATCAGCTGTCATCCGCCATCTTTAATCTACAGAACACCGTGCTGCCCTCTTTATGGCTACTACCTTAAGCACGTAGTAGCGGGCAATTTGAAAAATTCTGTTAGCTATCATCCGCCATCTTTAATCAAGAGAGCACAGTGCTGCCCTCTTTAGCTAGATACCTCTCAAATGTGGCGGCGGCAAATTCTACATTCTCTTGTTTGGAAACAAACCTATGCGCTGTCATCCACCATCTTTAAGCCACAGAACACCGTGCTGCCCTCTTGCGTCAGCTGTCATCCGCCATCTTTAAACTATAGAGCACCGTGCCGCACTCTCGCGTCAGCTGTCATCCGCCCTGCAATTCTCTTTCTATATAATAATTTCGTGTGGCTATATCTAGCTAAGTGCAGTCTAAAAAAACTCCTAGTCTTGTTACATCAGGAAGGGTAACTGGCGAAATGCTGGTCTTTTAGCGTTAGGAAGGGTAACCGGCCGTGAAACAGATTCTTGCGATTTAAACTCTTGCGTCAGGAAGGGCAATCGGCTGTAAAACATAATTTTAATCCCAAGAGAATCGAACCCGTGACTGCCGGGTGAGAGGCAAGCACACTAAACCAAACCGTAGGAGCTGGCACTTCTCTTTCTATATAATAATTTCGTGCGGCTATTTCTAGCCAAGTGCAGTCTAAAAATATAAATCCTAGAGTTGTTGTATCAGGAAGGGTAACTAGCTAAATCCTGGTCTTTCATCGTCAGGAAGGGTAATCGGCCGTAAAACGGATTCTTGCGATTTAAACTCTTGCGTCAGGAGGGGAGGACACTCGGCTTTAAAACATATTTTTAATCCCAAAGAGAATCGAACCCGAGACTGCCGGGTGAGAGGCAAGCACACTAAACCAAACTGTAGGAGCCGGTAATTCTCTTTCTATATAACAATTTCGTGTGGCTATTTCTAGCTAAGTGCAGTCTAAAAATATAAATCCTAGAGTTGTTGTATCAGGAAGGGTAACTAGCTAAATCCTGGTCTTTCAGCGTCAGGAAGGGTAATCGGCCGTAAAACGGATTCTTGCGATTTAAACTCTTGCGTCAGGAGGGGAGGGCACTCGGCTGTAAAACATATTTTAATCCCAAAGAGAATCGAACCCGAGACTGCCGGGTGAGAGGCAAGCACACTAAACCAAACTGTAGGAGCCGGTAATTCTCTTTCTATATAATAATTTCGTGTGGCTATTTCTAGCCAAGTGCAGTCTTGAATATAAATCCTAGAGTTGTTGTATCAGGAAGGGTAACTAGCTAAATCCTGGTCTTTCAGCGTCAGGAAGGGTAATCGGCCGTAAAACGGATTCTTGCTATTTAAACTCTTGCGTCAGGAGGGGAGGGCACTCGGCTGTAAAACATCTTTTTAATCCCAAAGAGAATCGAACCCGAGACTGCCGGGTGAGAGGCATGCACACTAAACCAAACTGTAGGCTATAGGTTACATTTTTTTGTTCCACAGTATTTGAAGCTGTCGGCGCAGTCATTCAGAGCGATGTGCATGTGTTGGCTGAAATTGTACACGCATCTTCCGGCTGTAGTAACCTTGAACGAAGACTCTGCGTGGTGATAAGCTACTTGTAACTCGCGGAACGTCTTCTTAGCTGAGTAGCATTCAGCCCGTGTAAGCTCCTAACATAAAATATTATGATTGTACGGAGAGGTTAAAACACAGTGCCAGCATATAGCCCACTCCTATCGAAAGAGCCTGCACGGCGCCGGCATGTAGGCTACTCCTTTTGAAGGAGCCTGTACAAGGTTTAACACCCCTCTATCAACAGCACTTACTTAATGCTGGCTTCTTTGCACGCCATCGAAACTACCTAAGAATGTAATATACAATAGTAGGGAGAGGGTAAAACCCGGTGCCGGCACATAGCCTACTCCTACCGAAGAAGCCTGCACACAGCTTAACGCCTCCATCCGACAAATGAATCACCCTCAACACTCTTGTACTCACAATCATTTTCGAAGGAGTCTGCATAAGGTTTAACGTCCCCATCAACAGCCCTTACTTAATGCTAGCTTTTTTGCACACCCCGCCTCTTAGATCATACACCATAGTTTTACGACCGGTTACCCTTCCTGACTAGGATTTTAAATTGCAGTATAGGCGATAAATTTGTTATAGCGGGTTTTATAACTAGATATCCCGGTACCGGCACATAGCCTACTCCTACCGAAGAAGCCTGCACAAGGCTTATTGCCTCCATCCGACAGATGAATCACCATCAACGTCTTGTACTCAAAATCATTTTCGAAGGAGCCTGCACAAGGTTTAACGCCCACTATCAATAGCCCTTACTTAATGCTGGCTTTTTTGCACACCCCGCCTCTTAGATCATACACTATAGTTTTACGACCGGTTACCCTTCCTGACTAGGATTTTAAATCGCAGTATACGCGATAAATTTGTTGTAGCGGGTTTTATAACTAGATATCCCAGGGCCGGCACATAGCCTACTCCTACCGAAGAAGCCTGCACACAGCTTAACACCTCCATCCGACAAATGAATCACATTCAACACTCTTGTACCCGCAATCATTCCCGCTACCTCGGGAGATAGCAGGTTCGAACTCCTACTGTTGGAAGCCGTAAAAAATAGCAAATGCTAGGGGAGGGTCCTGTGCCATCGTCATAACGTGTAACTACATGATCTAGCTAAATGTAGTTTTAGCTCAATACCTTTAAGTGCCTACAGGTGAGGAATACCGCGGATGTAGCTTAGTACCCTCCCGTTTAAGTCCAGAAGTCGAGGATCGCGTGCTAACTTTCCAAGGCTCGATCCGCGGCAGAACTCTTAAATTCTGACACCTCGGCATCAACAGCAGGTTCGATCCCGGTTTAAATATGTCAGCCTGCGGGACTCAGTGTAAGACCTTCAGGAGAGCTCTTGTTGCATAAACATTTAGTTCTGACTGTACTGCAGTTGTCAGCGATTTTCACATCCGCTTGGTAACAAGCAGCATATTGACTCGCTGCAGTCTGCGTGAAGCGCTCACAGTTCTCTGTATGCGTTTATTACGTACACATCTCCCGTCTAAGTACTGTCTGCTGTGAATATTATTCTTCAGCCTTTATCTTAAGGTAAGCTAGAACTGTTAGTTACTGTTTGCAAAGCAACTTCTACGCTAGGTAATAGACATCTACATTCATATATGTTTGTTCTTTTCTTTTTTTAGGTACCGTTCGAGTTACAGGCTTGAAAGTACGCATTTTATTCATCCGAGTAACAGTCTGCAGCACGTGCATTTTTAAGGTATGTTTTCGAACTTTGAGTTGTAAAGATAGCTAGGCTAGCTGATGCACCCTACACTACATTCATATATGTTTGTTCTTTTCTTTTTAGATTCGACCAGAATATTATCATTCGAGTTTCAGGCTTGAATGTACGCATTTTATTTATCCGAGTAACAGTCTGCAGCACATGTATTTTAAGGTATGTTTTCGAACTTTGAGTTATAAAGATAGCTAGGCTAACTGATGTACCCTACACTACATTCATATATGTTTGTTCTTTTCTTTTAGGTACGACCAGAATATTATCATTCGAGTTTCAGGCTTGAATGCACGCATTTTATTCATCCGAGTAACAGTTTGCAGCGCGAAGATTTTAAGGTATGTCTGACCTCTATTCGTTGAAACTTGGTTTCTTCCGAACATCTTAACTTTAAGCTAATCATAAATAGTTGTTCTCTTCAATCCTCATGCTATAGACGAGGTTAAATTTATAATTTCAAACACGCACATAGCTATGTCTGTCCTCAACAGGCTAAAACTTGGTTTCTTCTAAAACATCGTAACTTTAGTCTATTGATAAATAGTTGTTCTCTACAATCCTCATGCTATAGACGAGGTTAATTTTATAATTTCAAACACACACATAGCTATGTCTGACCTCAACAGGCTGAAACTTGGTTTCTTCTAAAACATCATAACTTTAGTCTATTGATAAATAGATGTTCTTTTCAGTCCTCATGCTATAGACGAGGTTAATCTTATAATTTCAAACTCACAGCAATGTCCGACCTGTATACGTTGAAACTTGGTTTCTTCCGAACTTCTTAACTTTAAGCTAATCATAAATAGTTGTTCTCTTCAATCCTCATGCTATAGACGAGGTTAATCTTATAATTTCAAACTCACAGCAATGTCCGACCTCTATACGTTGAAACTTGGTTTCTTCTAAAACATCGTAACTTTAGTCTATTGATAAATAGTCGTTCTCTTCAATCCTCATGCTATAGACGAGGTTAATTTCATAATTTCAAACACACACATAGCTATGTCTAACCTCAACAGGCTGAAACTTGGTTTCTTCTAAAACATCGTAACTTTAGTCTATTGATAAATAGTTATTTTCTTTAATCTGCATGTCATCGACGAGGTTAATCTTATAATTTCAAACTCACAGCAATGTCCGACCTCTATACGTTGAAATTTGGTTTCTTCCGAACATCTTAACTATAAGCTAATCATAAATAGTTGTTCTCTTCAATCCTCATGCTATAGACGAGCTTAATTTTATAATTTCAAACACACACATAGCTATGTCTGACCTCAACAGGCTGAAACTTGGTTTCTTCTAAAACATCGTAACTTTAGTCTATAAATAGTTATTTTCTTTAATCTGCATGTCATAGACGAGGTTAATCTTATAATTTCAAACTCACAGCAATGTCCGACCTCTATACGTTGAAACTTGCTTTCTTCTAAAATATCGCAACTTGAGTCTACTGATAAATAGTCGTTCTCTTCAATCCTCATGCTATCGACGAGGTTAATTTTATAATTTCAAACACACACATAGCTATGTCTGACCTCAACAGGCTGAAACTTGGTTTCTTCTAAAACATCCTAACTTTAGTCTATTGATAAATAGTTATTTTCTTTAATCTGCATGTCATAGAAGAGGATAATCTTATAATTTCAAACTCACAGCAATGTCCGACCTCTATACGTTGAAACTTGGTTTCTTCCGAACATCTTAACTTTAAGCTAATCATAAATAGTTGTTCTCTTCAATCCTCATGCTATAGACGAGGTTAATCTCATAATTTCAAACTCACAGCAATGTCCGACCTCTATACGTTGAAACTTGGTTTCTTCCGAACATCGTAACTTTAGTCTATTGATAAATAGTTGTTCTCTTCAATCCTCATGCTATAGACGAGGTTAATCTTATAAATTCAAACTCACAGCTATGTCCGACCTCTATACGTTGAAACTTGGTTTCTTCCGAACATCGTAACTTTCACCTAATCTCTATTGGTTGTTCTCTTTTCAGATGTTCCCCTGCTCGCAGTGCGATGTAACTTTTACAAGACGAGATACCCTTACGCGTCATAAAAAATCGAAACATCGTGAGGCGTCTGATACGTTCACCTGCGAGCAGTGTGAGGCATCGTTTACGAGGGTAGATGCCCTTACGCGACATAAAAAAGTAAAACACCCTAGCACAACATCCGCTTTATGTGAATTTCTGGGGTGTATTTCGCTAATGTAGAGCAATACCAGGCTCACTTAGTAGAGGTACATCAAATATCTACTTGTCCTCAGGTAGTAGTAGGGAAAAAGCGTGCAGCTACCGATGTAGCTGTAGAAAGTACTAGTAGTAAGAAACCTAGGAAAAATGAACTTCAAACTATTCACTGCGAGCACTGTAACACCGATGTACCATCTTCGCATTTTCAGGGACACTTACGGAGTAATGCGCATAAAAATAATGCGTGTAGAAGTGGTAGTAACGCAAACATCGAGGAAATTAATACAGCATTTAAAAGTAGGATTACTAGTTACCGAATTCGCACCAGTCAAAAGTTTCAGAGCACTTCAAACTTTTTAAATTGTGTTCAACCGGATGTACAACAGCTTCTTGCTAAATCTTTGTTCAATCATCGTTTATTTAAAGTTAATTTTGAACTTTTCGCCTTGTACATTAAAAGCACGGATGAATCCGAAATAACGGACATTAAATCATTTAATACGAAAAATTTTGTTATAAGTGAGTCGACTAATTTTGGTGATGTACTTAGGGATGTCTCTAACATTATTTCAACTAAGAGCGAGGAATTTCAGGAAAAGGAATCAGGGTGGGCTTTAGTTGAAATAATGTATCTAGAAGTTAACATCAATAAGTACAATCATATGCGTGGATCTTCGCACATCGAGCTACCGACATGGATTCAGCGAAAAGAAGCTGTTGTAAACATCCAAAACAATGACGAAGCATGTTTTGCATGGGCGGTGATGTCGGCTTTAAATCCTGTGAAACGAAATGTAGCGAATAGAACATTATCGTATCTACACTATTTAACGCAACTAAATTTCGATAGTATAGAATTTCCTGTGCAGATAAAGGATATTAAGCGCTTTGGGGAACTAAATAACATTAGCATTAATGTGTATGGTGTAGAGAAAAAGTCTGTAGTAGGTCCTCTGTATTATACATGTCATAATAAGAGTACTCATGTTAACTTACTCTATATTGAAAACAGTGAGAATAGCCACTTTTGCTGGATTAAAAATCTGAGTAGACTTGTTGGTAGTCAGTTGTCAAACAGGTGTAACAAAAAGTGGCTATGTGATGGATGCTTGCAGTATTTTAGAACTGAAGATCAGTTAACGAAGCATTCCAAGAATGACTGCAATCATGTACGTACAGAGATACCTACTACAGGCAATAATGTTTTAAAATTTACAAATTTTATCAAGCAGATGTGGGTACCGTTCGTGATTTATGCAGACTTTGAAGCCATCCTCACGCCATGCAACACATGCTTACCTAATCCTGACAACTATTTCACTAATACTACGCACATGCATGTCCCGTATAGCTTCGCGTATTACATCAAGTGTAGTTACGATAGTACGCTTAACAAGTTAGAGCTGTATCGAGGACATGATGCTGCTAAAGTATTTTTAGAAAGATTTGAAAGTGATGCAGTTCGTCTTGGTCGTATTCTAAATAGTAATATTCCTATGAAGCCACTCACCGAAATTCAGTTAAATGATCATGAACGTGCTACAAAGTGTAGCATTAGTGATGGGGAATTTTCCGAAAATGACCCTAAAGTTTTTGATCATGATCATTTAACTGGTTTCTACAGATGTGCCGCTCATTATAGCTGTAATCTTAAATATAGAGTTCCTAAATTTATCCCTGTAATTTTTTCATAACTTATCTGGTTACGACTCTCATTTCATCATTTCACAGTTTGGAGCTTCAAATGAAAAAGTAGATATAATCCCTCAGAATAAAGAGCGGTACATTGCGTTTGCAAAGTCTGTAAAAGTAGATGATGAGTATTCTATAGAACTGAGATTCCTTGACTCGTTTCGCTTTATGGCGAGTAGCCTCGATAAACTTTCTAGTCATTTACAGCCTGAACAATTTACGGAAATTCGACGCGTTTTTCCCGAAGAAGTGCAGTTTAATTTACTTCGGCGTAAGGGTATTTTTTGTTATGAATATCTTGACTGCTTAGAACGCCTCGAAGAACGTGCCTTACCATCGAAACAATCCTTTTACAGCTCGCTGAATTCAGCAGATATTTGTGATGATGACTATTTACATGCACAACATATCTGGGAGCAGTTCCACATTCAAACGCTGGGTGAATACTCCGATTTTTATTTAAAGACGGATGTACTTTTGTTAGCTGATGTTTTTGAAAATTTTTGCTGTGTTTGCAAGAAAACCTACAGCCTTGACCCATGTCAGTATTTTACTGCGCCTGGGTTAAGTTGGGACGCGATGTTAAAATACACGCAGGTGAATTTGGAACTGCTAACTGATATTGATATGGTGCACTTTATAAAATCATCTATTCGAGGTGGTCTAAGTCAGTGCAGCGGGCGGTATTCCAAGGCAAATAATAAGTACATGCCGAGTTTCGATTCTAGTCAGGAATCTCAGTATATCGTTTATCTGGATGCTAATAATCAGTATGGGTGGGCGATGAGTCAGCATCTACCGGTGAGTGGTTTCCGTTGGCTAACGCAGTGCGAAATTGATGCTTTACAGCTGCACGCCCTAGGCGATGAAGCTGATAAAGGCTATTTCCTCGAAGTTGACTTACAGTATCCTAAAGAGTTACACACTTCTCATAATGACCTACCGTTCTGCCGTGAAAATATGAAGCCCCCGTACATCGCATCAACGACAAAAATGCTAATTGCTAATTTGTGCGATAAATCTAAGTATATCATTCATTACCGAAATTTAAAACAGTGTTTGCAGCATGGTTTGAAGTTATCCAAAATTCATTGCGTACTAGAATTTAATCAGTCACCGTGGCTAAAGCCATATATCGATCTGAACAATAATTTAAGAACGAATGCGGTTAACGAGTTTGAAAAAGATTTCTACAAGCTCATGAATAACAGTGTGTTTGGTAAGACTATGGAAAATGTTGACAAACGCGTTGATGTAAAATTGATTACAAACTGGGAGAATATTAAGAAAAGGTATGGTGCTAACTATTTAATAAGTAAACCAAATTTCCACAGCTGCACCATCATACATGAGAATTTAGTTATTATACAGATGAATCGTGTTAAGGTTAAGTATGACAAACCTACCTACGTCGGCTTCGCAGTACTTGAATTGGCTAAAACACTCATGTACGAATTCAATTACGATTATATGATGAAGAAGTACGCGCATAATGCGCAATTGCTCTACACAGATACGGATTCGTTTATTTATCAAATCAAAACTGATGACTATTACAATGATATAAAGCCAGATTTGGGTAGGTTTGATACAAGTAACTATCCTGTAAATAATCAATAACATCACTACGGTAAAACGATTCGAGATAAAACTTGTACATACAAGATGTAAATAAATAATGTAGAATTGGCATATTCTTTTATTTTAGATTAGGTATTACCCTCTCCTCCTACTCCTTCCTCTCGGAGAAGAATAAGAGCAAGAAAGAAGATGTTGATTAAATTCGTAAGTATGTTATCGTCTAGTTCGGTAAGTATGTCGAGAACAGAAATTTTTTCCTCAAAAGTGTTTGATTCTCGTCTTGCAATGCAGTGTTCTACAATATCGAACTATGAACAGCAGTATGTGTTCAAGTATAAACATGCAGGTACGCGATATGTGCAAGATTGCGTTCGATAAAGCTATGCCTTAGCAAAGTAAAGGAAATTATAAGAGTTGCTATCTTTCGTAAGCTGTTCAAAATTTTTGTCTTACTTTTTCTCTTAGAACAAAGGTATACGCAAGATATGTTGTAAACACATCAACCGATGTTCTAATCATATGTTGTATCGAGTACCGTGTTCGATTATATTCTTAATCACTTCTCTTGTAATATCTTCTTAGAACAAAGGTATTCCTTGAATGACAGCTGACGCGAGAGTGCGGCACGGTGCTCTATAGTTTAAAGATGGCGAATGACGGCTGACGCAAGAGGGCAGCACGGTGTTCTGTGGTTTAAAGATGGTGGATGACAGCGCATAGGTTTGTTTCCATACAAGAGAATGTAGAATTTGCCGCCGCCACATTTCAAAGGTATCTAGCTAAAGAGGGCAGCACTGTGCTCTCTTGATTAAAGATGGCGGATGATAGCTAACATAACTTTTCAAATTGCCCGCTACTACGTGCTTAAGGTAGTAGCCATAAAGAGGGCAGCACGGTGTTCTGTAGATTAAAGATGGCGGATGACAGCTGATGAAATTGCCCGCATGATAGCAGCACGATGCACTGTTGATTCAAGATGGCGGATGACAGCTGTCAAAAAAGCACATGTCTTTGTTTCGAAACAAGAGCACGTGTTATTTGCCGCCACCACATTTCAAAGGTATGTAGCTAAAGAGGGCAGCACTGTGCTCTGTTGATTAAAGATGGCGGATGACGGCTGTCAAAAAGCGCGTGAGTTTGTTTCCAAACAAGAGCATGTAGAATTTGCCGCCACCACATAGAGGGCAGCACGGTGCTCAAAGATGACTGCTGTCACGTAGAATTGTCTACTACCACAGGTATCTAGCTAAAGAGGGCAGCAATGTGCTCAAAGATGGCTACTGTCAAAAAGCATTTTTCAAATTATCCGCCACCACATTTCAAAGGTAAGTAGCTAAAGAGGGCAGCACTGTGCTCTATGGATTAAAGATGGCGGATGACAGCTGCACGTGGATTTGTTTATCTCACGCTAGTGAGGTTAAGTTGGTAGCACTAAGGTTTAGGCCCGCCAAGATGGCAGCACTGCCGATGACAGGTGACGAATTTACATCTACTACGATAAAGAGGGCAGCACAGTGCTATGTGGTTTAAAGATGGCGGATGACAGCTGTCAAAAAAGCACGTGGCTGTCAAAAAGCACGTGGCTTTGTTTACCACACGCTAGTTAGGTTAAGTTGGTACTACTGAGGTTTAGGCCCGTCAAGATGGCAGTACTGAGGTTAGCGATGCGTTGTTGTCTGTCAAAAAGCACGTGGCTGTCAAAAAGCACGTGGCTTTGTTTATCTCGCGCCAGTTAGGTTAAGTTGGCACTACTGAGGTTTAGGCCCGTCAAGATGGCAGTACTGAGGTTAGCGATGCGTTGTTGTCGATGACAGCTGTCAAAAAGCACGTGGCTTTGTTTACAAATTCAAATTTCCCGCGGGTGGTGGAGGAGACCTCTGGGAGGCCTCTGGCTGTGGTGGTGGTTGAGGAGGCATCTGGGAGGCCTCTGGCTGTGGTGGTGGTGGAGGTGGCCTCTGGGAGCCCGGTGGCGGTGGCGGCGCCCGAACCATCCAATTATACTACTGTTAACCATGTATCTTTCTTTTCGGCAATTTTCGTTTTTATACTCCTTTCTTAATCTACGAAATGTTTCTCTTTCATCGTTACCTTATACCAGTCGTACCGGCAATTACTGGTACAAGTAAACAGAGAACAAGAGACAGCAAATATACTTTTTTCAAATTAAAAGAAAGAAGGAAAACAGCGAATACTCACCAAATTAGTCATGAAACAGATATACCGGTAAAACAGACAAATTAGATCGTAATCTAAATATCTTCACTGTAGTAAATATCAGAAAACATGAAAGAAAAACGCTGTGACTTTCTCTTAAGAGAACTAAATTATTTAATTACAATGACAAGAAATTTACAAATGATAGTAAAGAAAAACCAATAGTTTAGGAGGTGCACCTTTACAGAATTAGCGGATTAATTAGCTAAGTAGTAAATTGATTAATCATTCTAAACCAAAATAACAAATTTATAAATTGATTAACTTTATATAATTGAATTGAAATAAGGGATACCTAGAGTCGAGAGACGCCCTCTAAACTAAGAAAATAAGTTAAAAGGTAAACTTGAAACAAGATCAATTACAGGGTAATTATTTTGCAATAATGTCCATGGACTAATTTTACTGCCCACCAGATGGGCTCGAGTAATCACATTAAACTTACAAGGATTTACTTGTACATTAATAATTTTAAAAATTTCTTTCTCCAGGAATTATTTTGTACATTAAATGAAAATGTGCTAATATGCGGCCGCGTTATTCTCCCCTGAACCGGATTACAATAGACGCAACTGGAAATTAAATAACGTGCACAGAAAGTATATTCCAAATCGGAACGCGCACACCCAAATAAATAGACACGAAATGGGCAACCAAATAACCCCAAATACTTACCACACCTAGAAATGGAAGAACAAGATAGCACAATGGATGTTAACGAGTCCACCAACATTTAGAATTCGATCATATTGTATCAGAGCAAGCAGATCTAATTATAACGGAGCGTGCACACGTTGCATCAAATCAGCACGAAGGGCAAGCAGCTCAAACCACAAGGGAAAGCTCCCACATTCAAACCATACATCATTTAATGAGAAGAATATAGAGTAAACAGCTCCCAACTTAATGACACGTTCGTCACAAATTCAATCAATCCTCAATCATCATCAAAACCCTTTCAACAATGAAAAACAATAGTTCTCATGAGCGACGGATACCATGGAAACGTCAACAAGAATGAGCGTTACCGAAGCCAAAGGAAGCATTTACCAAAGGAAAATCAAGACAGAAAAGATCAAATTAAAACAGAAACGGAGATAATCTCGCGATCTCAAACCTTTTAAGTGATGTCTTTACATGTTAAAATTAATTTACTCCATACTTCTTTAACTTAATCCTAAACAGATTAATCCTTTAGTTCCAATACCATTTCGCCGAAATGTTTTACTCCCACTCATATGCGGTTTAAACAGTGCAGTCAGTAAGCCGAAAGTTTTTCAACGGGAGAACCGAGGGCAGTGAAGTAGGTAAATTAGTCGCCGCATGACGTCCATTACTATAAATTAGTTAAACATACCTCTACATTTAAATCAATCCGCCCATCCTCAGTGCACACAAACACATAGGGAAATTGGGGTTATGTACAGGAAACACAAGGCAAACTTAAAAAATAAAGTAAAGTAAAGTAAAGTAAATAAAATAAAGTAGCATTAAACAACTACAACCAGACAAAGTAATGTAGGTAAAAGTACACCAAAGGATACATTAGTTTACACTTACCAGACAAGTGCCTAACGCACTAGAAACAACAAAATAGTCGTTTGTACCCACATCCAGGCATAAACAAATACATGGACACACCATCATCGAAGTTCGCAGATAAATTAGTTAAAGGGGAAGAAAAAGTATCCTAAACAGGAGTACACCAACCACAAATACAAGATCATCAAATATAATGCCCATGACCATCGAAATATGTTTCCAATATATTATCTGAAGGTGTTTAAAGAATTTAAAATCACAGAGTAAAATAAAATGTTAAGATGTGCAGAACTACAAATCAGTTATCTCAATAATTTCTAAAATCTCAACGTTAACCACCATGACCACTTAGCAATTTGCAACATTAACTAAGTTTTAAAATCCCACTTCCCCTATACACTACCTGCTTAGAAAAGGGTAGAAATAAGGAAACAGTTATGCAGAATAGTCAATAACACAAGGAATTAAACGTTTAGAACATAATCAAAATCATGGTTAAGGCAATATCTATATATATATATATTTAGGGTAGGACGACCATGGAAAAATACTGTCGGAGACCTCTACGTATTGCAAGATGGTGGGGTGCGGATAGTTTTGTCATCAACAACAGGTATATCTACCAGTATCACGCCAAGAATAGATCACAGTTTCAGTTTAAGGGGATTACCAAATCACCTTAGACTCCATGAAAAACGGGACAGAATGATTTTAAGAAATAGAACATCAGGAGAACAGAAAAATCTGAAGTCACAAAACCACCCAGCTTCACATAATTTCAACAATTACTCTGCAGAGAATATCTGATTAAATTTATAGGAAAAGGCCTAACATACCCTCAAACCAGATAACCGAGAGAGTTACGATTAATGTCACACGCAGCAGAATCTACCGGTTGCTTACTGAGGTAGTTATCCGGTCTAGAGATAAGTTATATCAACCACCCTGTTGCTTTACAGCGAACAGGTACCTTCCCCCATCTCCCCCAGGAGTCCAGATAAAAAATTAAAGGTAGATAATGAAGCAGCATGCCAAAAAGTACTGAAGAGAGTGAAGAGGAAAGGGCCACAACCAACAGATCCCATAATTCGCCAGCAGGGTGACTTCAGTACCACCTAGAAAACACAGGTTAATCCCATACTTAACTAGTGGTCCACAGAACGGTCAGATGTCTAGTCGACTGTGTCAAGAGATACCAAATCCGCTGAGAAGCAAAGCACCATAGGGTGGCAGGTAAAGATTAAATAACTTTACGAGGCTTTAAATGAAATACCAGAAGACATCATCTTAGCAGGATATGTAAGACATAAAAGATGAAATAAAGAAAACAACCACTCAAGACCAATAAGTTGCACCAAGCTAGCATCGTTCCAAAAGAGTTGCAAAGCCATGCGGATTTTACTCTCCAAAGTTACAGGAACAACCAGTTAATTTAAATACAACACGTCCCTACACCCAAAATACAACCAATGCCTTATTATCACAATACACACCATTAAGAACACCCATAGAGACATGTTTCAGCCCAAAAGGGTAAAGGTATAACAACCTCAACAGCATGCCCCACAGTCAAAAGAAATTCCCAATAATTAATCTCACAATACCATACCACTTTCACCCAAGTACAGGACCAAGACCAACTATCTAAGTTTAAAAGAGAACTCAGGTCCTCAGGATTAAGGTCCTTATCGCATAACACAACAAAAGAACAATGAAGGGAAAGGATAGCTCTCAGGTCACACTAAAGGCAACTACAACTCTAATGCAACAGGACGCTAGAACAATCGGTAGATACAGGAACAATTAACCAGGAAATAAGGATTTCAGTAGAGCACAGAACTACTTCGGTACAGAGTCTATAGCCCCAAGAGCATCATATTAACTACAACCACGTTAAGTGAGTAACAAGCGTTTACTGATGAATAGATGTAATTTCAACCTTACCAAATGTCAGATGTGGTAACAAGCACAATAAGGGTCTACTGAAAATGCAGAAGGTATGATAGGTAAATAATTAGGAATAAGATGAGGTTACAAATAAGGTTCACCTCTGCGAAGCACACACAACAGGGAACCAGAAATGGAAACACAGTAAAAGATTAAAAATCCATGCAGGAGGCAAACAGGTTACCCTTCCATGTCCCCAGTCGATAGTACCTCATAATAATGACCATTTCCCCCAACGCAGGTGACACAGGTCTAAGTATGTAAGTAAGGAGAAATTCTACAACCTTTCACAATAAACAGTTAATGGCATGTACTCAGAAATTATCAACCCTATTCACACCAACTGCACACATTATTTGACTTACTGAATGTAGATGATTTTAGGATAATTTACTATACGCTGACCTTACTCACACTACCACGAATAAGCACAATAGTTACTACAAATGAAATAATCAAAATGTTACTCCATAGCACAGATATTGCAGGGTTTTTCAGATCTAGTTTCAGCAGTAGTTCACTTATTACCAAAATAGTTTTCACTATTACCTGGTAAATCAAGGCACTTTATCAAACATATTCTAATTATTCAGATCACTGAAACGTAGTCTGCATATACGGTTCTCAAGTAGAACCAGAAAACCATATGCGGGTACATTTACTTAATAACAGTAACGGTACACTGGACATTAACCCGGCTTCACCTGAGAGAGGCGAATACGTCGGATTCGCTTGGCAACGGAGTCACTCACCAACATTGACACCGGTGACAGGAACTGTAAGATAGTACAAGGCCTTTGATACCTGGGGGCAAGTTTAGCTGAAAACATGTTAACAGCCTTACTAATGGGGTATCATTTGATGAAAACTTGATCACCAATCTTTAACTTAGTATGTTTCCTAACCTTGTTATATCTTTTATCTATCTTCTTATATGACAGGGACAAGTTCTTTCTAGCTTCATTCCATATTTTCTGAACATCATTAGGGCTTGAACGGTCAGGCTGAAGATCTTGAATCCGAAGAAGGTTGGGGATCGGAGAATAGGGTGTGTGGCAAAACATGAGGGACATAGGGGTTTTGCCATGTGATTCATGACAGGCTGAATTAAAAGTGTAAGCCAAACAGTGTAAGCAAGTATCCCACTTGGCCTGATTATCATGATGGTAGGCGATCAAGGCAGATATTAGGTTCCTATTTATTCTCTCAGCAACAGATGGATTGGGGTAGTACGGAGTAGTAGTGACACGGGAAATGCACAACGAAAACAAGTACGTTTTAAATGAGTGACTCGTAAAGGCACTGGCATTGTCTGAAATCAAGAACATGGGAGGACCAAAGGGTGCAAAAATAACATTCAAGTAATTGATAGATGTCCGTGAATTGGTAGATATAGTTGGCATAATCCAAGAAAACCGAGAGAATGCATCAACGCACACAAAAATGTGAGTGTTTCCAAATGAAGATCCAGGAAGCTGACCCGCGAAATCTCTGAATAGTCTCTCCATAGGGCGAGATCCTTGAGAAGAAGATAACAAACCAACCTTGAAATTCATGCAAGGTTTCCTAAAAGTACAACAATTACATGTCCTGAACATGTTCCTAATATCCTGATCCATTCTTTTCCAAAAGAAGAATTCCCTGATTCTTTGTCTGGTTTTAAAGATGCCTAAATGACCAGCTAGGTGAGAAGAGTGATAATATATCAATATCATTGGTACCAGAACTTTAGGAACAACAAATTTGAGGTTGTGGTCATCACGATCGTTACAACAAAGGCCCCCTTAGACAATGAATAAGATTTTTACCGAATTTCTAACTGTAATTTTATCAATGATTTCTTTCAATTCAGGATCAGCTTTTTGATTATCAGCAAATTCATGAAATAGCAAAGGTAGATCAGAAAGAATAGCGTTAACTGCAAATATGTTAATTACGTCAGGATCACTTGAATCAGATTTTTCCTCTACCGCCTAATGACCATCAAACATTCGACTTAGGCTGTCGGCGATGACATTCTCAGTTCCCCTATTGTGTTTAACATTGAAACTGAAAGCAGAGATTCGAGGAGCCCATCTGGTAATTCTACCCGTTCTTTTGAGGCGATTCCGTACCCAAGACAGAGCCTGATTATCATTTGTTGTGATGTCTAAGGTTAACTTCAATATTATGCTCGAAGCAGACTTCGTAATGGAACACAATGTTGTTATTAATTTACACGAGAGGGAAATATACCTCCGTAAGTTGTCGAATATGGAATGATTGTCGCTCGAAGATGATAATCCCAATGCAGAACACTTGCAAGACATAGAAAACATCTTTGCTTCTGTGGAGACGACACCGGCGGAGAATGAAGAAAACTTTGTGACGAAGGTAAAGGAAAAGATTCAAGAAGCCAAATGTTCAGATGTGGATAAGAGAAGACTATTTTACTTGTTAATGGAATATGGACATGTCTTTGATGATAAACCTGGAATCATCCCAAACTTAAAGTAAAATTTTGGTGAACGATTTGTCGCCATATCGCCATAACCCTCATCCTATGCCGGGAAAATACCATGCCGAGTTTAAAGAAATTATATGAACAATGGAAACAAAGGGAAACATTCCAAAAGCAATCAAAATATTTGTGAATTCTATCACGGTCGTGCATAAACAGAATGAATCGCTTCGGATATGTTTGGATGCTAGACTACTGAATGACAGCTTTATCTTGATCACGACCAAGTTACCCCGATTAAAATGTTAATTCGTAAGTTCAAAGGAATGTCGTACTTCTCTGGTATTGATTTTATTTCTTCCTATCACCACAACTTACTGAACGAGAAATCGAAAACTGTTTACAGGTTTCCTATTTGAACAACAGACCAATATTTTCTTAAGGCTTCCCTTCGGCTTTAAACATCCGGATCTGCATTAATTTGAGCATCAGACATGAACTTACAAGAAGAGGTTAAGAATAATATTATTCGCTATACGTATGACGTCATGCTACATAGCCAAAGTATTGAGAAACACTTGGAAAAAATTAATAAATGTAAGAGCTGCCGGATTTAAAATCAATCTTGAAACATTTACGTTTTATCAGCTGGAAATATTATTCTTGGGACACGGTGTGGATTGAAGTGGAATTAGACCTAATCCTGTAAAATTGCCTGCCATCCAGAACTTCCCCAGGCCACATAAAATCAGACATGTCAGACAATTTCTTTGCCCGGATTACACCCAGGCATTAGTTCCCTTACAAAACCTTTTGCAGAAGAACAACCGTTGGTGTTGGTATCAGGAATGTTCCCAATCGTTCCCGAAAACCAAGCAGAAGCTCAGTAACTATATAAAGTTTGCCTACCCAGACTTTAATGAGAAATTCATTATTCAGACCGATGCTTCCATCGTGGGGACATGTGCTGTACTATACCAAGAAGATTCGAATGACTGTAGGCAGAGAACCTACAGGAAATAGAGAAATCACGAAACTCATCTTAATACCACGGAAATGGAATTGCTCTCGATCGTCAATGCCCAGCGACACTGACGGAAAATTACCTACGATCATCCTATAATCTTGAGAACAGACCACAAAACCCTAATTTTCACACTGAAAGCTTCGCGTGGCAGTGAGAGGATATCACGTTGGTCATTATTTATCCAACAGTTTGATATCGAAATCGTACACTGCCGTGGTCGAGATAATGTCATTGCAGATGTATTAATTCGAAACCCGGAAGAGGATATGGCACAGATACACCAAGTAGAGTTGATTGATGAAGAAAAAGAAACTCTCCGCAAACTCAGATATTTACGTCAGTCTCAGCGACGAGATGGATTTACCAGGACAGGAAATTGATAGATTACTTCAACCGTAAAATTACAGTTGGAACCCAGACAATGTGGAAGTTCATAATTTGGCTCGCAGTTATCTGTTCAAAGATGGTGTATTGCTTAAATTTGTAGACGAAGATCACTGTAAACTAAGGATCGTAGTTCCGATTAAGTTGCAGAAAGGGATCATTTGGTCAGCAGGTTAGCACATAGAACTAAAGGACATGCTGGTATTGACAAAGTGATAGCCACGATCCAGGAAACATTTACTTGGTTAAAAATGCAAGAATCTGTCAGAATAACTCTCAAGACATGTGACATTTGTCAGAGTGAAATAGAATACACACCTACTTAGGCACTATACTCTGCCATTATTACCTAGCAAGCCCCGAGAATTATTTGCAATCGACCTATTCGGACCGTTACCCCGATCGGTCAAAAGTAGAATGCAAGTGGTGGTAATGGTAGACGTGTTCTCTAAATTCATATCCCTGTGCGTTATTCAGAAGTGTCATGCTAAGTCCTTTTCAAGACGCATTACCAGGAATGTTATACCGCAACTGTGTAGACCTGAAATTTTATTATCAGATCACCGGTCACAGTTTACATCCGACGAATTTCAGCACGCTATCCAACAAATTGGGATTAAGCATGTGCTTAGTGCAATCAGTTATCCTGCTGGAAACCATGCAGAACGGGTTACGACGAACATTTCCAAATTTTGCCGATTATACTGCGGAGATCATCATTGCTATATGATAAAGGTCTTACCTATTCTAATGGAATGTCATAAAAATGTCATTCTTGAGTCTACAGGCCAAATTCTGGCAGTGGTACATCATAATCTCTCTAAAATGTAGTGTACTTAGTAAATCTCCTGGAGAGTACAGTAAGAAACCTGAGTACATAATCCTTGATATAGCCCTTTCAGATACTAAAATTCTTTTCGCTTGTATATATCGTCCACCAAAAGTAGGGTTCATGGATACATTCCTGAATGATATGTATTCTCATGTTATGAATTATAAATATATATTCGTTGTGGGCGATGTTAATGCTCGGTTCGGAACTGGGGCGTTTGAAAGCGAAAAAATACGTGATGTGCTCAACGCTTGTAACCTCGACTGCCTTCCATTCAATCCAACCTTTCATACTGCCACTTCCGATAGCACTCTCGACATAATCTCATCGAACTGCAATGAGTTGGTAGTAGAATACGGACAGGAACCAGCTGCCGGTTTTTCTGGTCATGACTTGCTGTATGCTGTATTCACTTTATCCACGCCAAAACAAATTCCTAAAACTATTCTTGTTCGAGACTTCAGTAAATTTGAAGTGAACAATTTTCGTGCTGACGCTGAATTACTACCCTGGTATATGTTTTTTCAGTCTAATGACGTAGATCAAAAAGTATCTCTCTTCAACAGCTTTGTACTTTTACTCTATGACAAGCATGCGCCACAAAAAAGAATTCTCGTAAAACACCGGTCATCACCATGGTTCAATAAGCGTATTAAGGAATTGATAAGCAAACGGTACAGAGCTAGGAAGAAATTTATTAAAACTAAACTTCCAGATGATTACGAGCAATTCAGGATCTTACGTAACGAGACAAAACAAGTAATTAGGAACACTAAAGTGAAGTATACGTACAACATCTTCCGTAATTGTAAGAGCACCTCAGCTTCTTGGCGTGCTGCAAAATCTCTTGGTATTGGAGTCAGTCACTCTCTAGATAGCCAGATGCCTGTTACTCCATCTGAATTAAGTGAATATTATATGACATCAGTCTCTAACTCCAACTCTCCGAAAGTATCAGAGACTGCCAAACATTATAGACATCTCACTCCAAGTAACAGAGATAAATTCTATTTCATGTACGTACACCCTTCACAGGTAGAAAAAGCAGTCAGATCAATACGAACTAAAGCTAAAGGTCCAGATAATATTCCAATATCCATGATTTCTACCTGCATGGACATATTTCTTCCTGCCCTTGTGCACTTATTTAACTTCTCTCTACAGAATGGAGTTTATCCCTCAGAGTGGAAGCGTGCCAATGTACGTCCTGTGCCCAAAAAGAAAATACCAACAGTCTGTAGTGATTTTAGGCCTATCAACATCCTCTGTGCACTTAGTAAGGCACTAGAAAAAATTGTTCATGAGCAGATATGTGAATATTTGTCTAAATACAACATTCTAAATCCCTACCAATCTGGCTTCAAGAAGGGCCATAGTACTACTACTGCTCTTCTGAAGGTTACAGATGATATACGCGCGGCCACCGATAAGAGGCAGCTTACTATCTTATGTCTCTTTGATTTCTCTAAGGCATTTGACTCTGTTAATCATGAGTTGTTTCTTGCTAAGCTGAAGTCAATTGGCTTCTCCCAGAGTGCTCTGTCGTGGTTTGAATCATATCTGTCAAATAGATCACAAAGAGTCACGTTCGTTGACGGTCGATTCTCTAGCTGGGAATCAGTAAACTGTGGCGTACCACAAGGATCAGTCCTCGGTCCTTTATGTTTTTCTATTTATATTAATGACATATCTGAAGTCTTTAAAAGCAGTAGCTTTCACGTGTATGCGGATGACTTACAAGCTTACTTCCACTTTTGTCCCACTAACGCATCTTCTTCTATAACGCATTTTAACCATGACATCTCTCGATTGATTGAATGGAGCGCAAATCATAACCTCCAATTAAATGTGGCTAAGACCCAGCTTATTTGCATAGGTTACACAAAACTCCTGAAAACTGTTGACCTCAAACCCCTCCCAGCAATAAAAATTCTAGAGACAGATATTCATTATAGTGACACCGTTAACAATCTAGGTCTAATTTTCGACAGAACCTTATCCTGGTCTGATCATACGTCAAATGTAATCCGAAAAGTTGTGTCATCCATGCATATTTTGAAACGTAACGTGTCATGTACACCACCTTTCATGCGAAAACTACTTGTTCAAAGTCTTATATTTCCAATAATTGACTATGGTTCAGTCGTATACAACGACTTATCTGAAACTTTGAACATAAAACTACAGAGGGTACAAAACGCATGTGTTCGTTACGTTACAAATGCCAGGCGTGATGAACACATAACACCCTATTACATACAGCTACAATGGTTGAAACTCCATGAACGTCGGGAAATCTCAGTAGCTGTTGCTACGCAGAAAATTCTCAAACTGAAGACACCATCCTACCTTTATAATGCATTTAAACCTATGGAGTCGGTACATAACAGAGATAATAGGTTTACAAAAACCACCCTTCAAATTCCCCTTCATCGTACCACTAAATTTAACAAATCCTTTGTTTGCACTGCATCACGTATCTTTAACGTCTTTAATCTTCACCGTTTCGCAAATAACACTAACTGTACCCAACTAAAGCAGTTCTTAACATCTATCTTTCTGGAGGAGTACGCAAGAGGCTGAGATCAGGCATTCTTTTGTCGAACAATCAGGAATATGTATATTTCGAAGAAAATTGTTTCTCTGCTTTAGCTTTATATTCTTTAAACCCATGTAGTCCAGAATAACAGAAGGGCTTAATGATTTACTTTCTTACTTATTATATAATGTATGTCTTAACCTTACTGGATTTGGTATCTGTATTTTCATATTTTTTAAAGTTTCTTGTTTAATTTAATACTTTAATATTATAAAAATGTAGTTACTGTTTTCATAAATCTGCATTGTATTATAAGAATACGCTGCATAAAGGGGCTTTTCAGTCTCAGTGGCATGTAAATCATGATCAATAAATTCAAAATTCAAATTCAAATTCAATTCTATGTCCGGCTCCATGGCTAAAAGGTTACGTGCTGGCCTTTGGTCCCAGGTGTCCCGAGTTCGATTTACGGCAGGTTCGGGAATTTTAACCATCATTGGTTAATTTCACTGGCACGGGTGCTGGGTGAATGTCTTGTGTTCATCATCATTTCATCCTCATTAACGCGCAGGTTGCTTACGGGGGTCAAATCAAAAGACCTGAACCTGACGAGCGGAACATGTCCTCGGACACTCCCGGCACTAAAAGCCATACGCCATTTCATTTTATTGCTATCCATCTAGACCGTGGAGTAATGTTATTCAGTGTCCATCTGATGCTAGACCGCCACCGGGCAGATGTGTTGAGTTAACTGCGGAAAATCCACGGAAACGAGCAAACATACGCATTAAGAGAGTGGTAAAGAAGTTGTTTCACCGACCACTAAGGGTATCTGAACTCGTGCTAGTACGGAAACCAATCATGTCTAACCCTGTGGAACGGATATATGACAAGTTCGTTAAGTCATATGTAACGGTAGGTTTAAGATCGTTAAAAGCTACAACAACAATGCCTACAAGATACAAAGGTTGGATGGACGAAACGAATTTATTTTAATGCTGAAACCTAAAATTGTATTATCCACCGGAGGAATAGGTGAGACCTTCAGTAAGATGAATAGGAATATTCATAGTTGGAAAACTTCTGATGCTCACCAGCTCACCCAAGCGACTGAACAAAATGGAGATTTGTTTTGAAACTGGAACATGTTATATCGTTACCTTGAAAGGAAAACTTTATTCGTTGAATAACATTTTGTCGAGCTAAGGGGTGTATGTGACAGTTTCGACGGGCATGATAGTGTGCTTTGATAAGACTGTGTTATATCTTTGTGTCAGTGGACTTTGGACACGTGTCGCTTTCATTTGATGACTTACTACTTAAATATTTATTTATTTATTTATTGCTGGTCATCTAATTTACGCCGCGAGAGTATAGATGTCTCGGCAGCAAATGCGTAATCCCGTTTTTGAAAAGAAGGAAAGAAGAAACAGAGAAGTGTGTCAGCGAAATTACGAGAAGTTTGAAAGACATGTCACCGACTATGTCGAATTTAGCAGGCGACTGGTGTTATAATTAAATATGACAATTTGAATATGATGCTCATTCTCCTGATAATAATATATACTACATTTTATTATCATTGGTCTTGATATTACAGCAGATGAAGTGAATATTTTTGATAATAAAATTGTGTCTTGAATTTGGTAATTCTTCCGCTATGTGCTAGCTGTTAGCATATAGTCAGTCACTGAGTCATTCGCCAGACGTCAGTCGCCAGTTGACAGTCGACATTCATTCTCCATTCTCCCCGCTGATTTTGGAAAACAATAGTCTTGACCTCATGTTCTTGGAGACCTGTCATTTCAGCTATTTTTATTGATAACGAGTACAATAGTTAACAGACGTCAAGTTCGTAGAGACTGCTTAAGTACGTATTCACTGATAATATTGAGAAGAATCTGTGAGTTGGCAACATCATTAATAATTTTTGTACAAGTTTCAGCTATGAATCGAGAGGAGTCTAACCACCAATTCGGGATGGAGATATCGCCCAATACCGTGTGTGATATAGGTTTCACCTTGAGAGATTAAGCCCTGAGACCACTGCCGAAAACATTGAGATGAGAGAATGAGCGCCGTAATCGTAGCATTGAGGACTGTTTATCATCGTCCAGTTTGAAGAAGACATCGAAAGCTAAGTCGACTCAAATATTGCAGTAAATATCTGTTCAGTAGTAGGTTACTTAACGTATTTATAGTTATTAAATGGTCTTGTACAATGGTGTACTTGAGCAGTCCTCATATTTTGCTATGCATTCATTTCAGTACACGATCTTCATATATTTCTGTTCTGTCAAGTAAATTTGGCTAATTTAGGGATTGGTATAACACACCGTCATGATGACTATGATTATTCCTGTATGTTTCTATTTGATCTTCTTAAATTAATCCTGTATGGCGGATAATTTGATGATAATTTGTATGATTTTCACTTTATTAGATGAATACAGGCACAACTTGTGCGGAAATGTGTCAGGATCAACTTAGATTTTCTCGTATTCATAGACATCATACGAAACCCAATTGATTTAAAATTATGTATGTTCTGAATATAAATTGAGAGGAATTACGTTAAAACTCGAGTGATAGAAATGATTCCATTCTTTAGAATCAAACCAGATAACGTATAAACGATATAGGAGATACTCTTCAATTGTGACACGGAAACCGGAAGATAGGTTGGATCTTTGAGAATCCAAATGTATTATTTGAGGATTGTGTACGGGTAGGGCATGTTGCGTTATCTCATTTTTGGAATTCGTGGCATCCCGTGGCGGAGTAGGAATGTATTACGATGTTTAAATGGGACATGGTATTGTATTTCATGATTGGTAGAGTGTTAGCTCTATGTCTTCGAGATAAAGATGTGTTTTGTTGTGTAATGAATGCATTGGGATAATTTTCGAGCGTTTAATGACGTTATGATTATTTGAAAATTGTTGTGTATGCAAATTGTAGATTAGTGTTTGAGATATTTAGGATCTTCATACGATATTAGATAGTTGTAGACTGCGCGTGGACGATTTTGACTACCGTATGTATTCGGTATACTTGTGTCCAGTAATATTATATTCGGAATTCTCCGATTTCATCGTTACTTTGATAATTTTTCACGTTTATTCACGTCGGCTGTAGATCATTCTTCGAAAGTATTCCCGAACATTCGATTACTTTCATCCCGGGCCAATCACTTATGTTTGAATGGCGCAGATGTTCACATAGTAAAGCTACGGATATGCGGTTGTGTTTGTGTATAACTGTCATTTCACGTGTTCTATTATTTTGTATATATTGTATAATGTATTGTAGATATTGTGTTGGGATCAGAGTTGTAGTTTTGGTGTGTGTGAGTTATAGTGATATAATATATTTCCATTGTCTCACGTGTGTTATATTGTGGATTAGACAACTTCATTTTTTCCATATTTCAGCATTTAGATTTCCACTGTGGCGTTGTCAGAGCTTAGATATTGTTTATTTAAGTGGATCATTTGAGGTGACACTTCACTACTTGAAATTACTTGTTTAATTTAATTAAACCAGAGATAAATGGCATAATGAACAGATACTTATTCCATTTCATCGATTCAGTTTTAAAAGAATATTATCGCATCAAATTATGTATGTAAACAGTTACAGTAAATTCATATTTTGAATAGAATGACTGTGATCTTGTACGATTTTCTTACAATAATGTTTTCTTCTTTTTTAATATTTAAGATTTGATCGTTAGATCCCAGATCTTTTCCATTTAATAGAATATAAAAATGTTTGCTTAAATATCATTCGGAAAGAATACATAATTATGAATTTGTTAGGGCGAAATAGGAAAGAGCTTAATGTACCATCCCTTTCGATCTATTTTTGTGTACCTCAAGAGCAACAATTAATTTTCTATTAACGATCATTTTCATCATAGCTAGAAAGGGTGATAAATTAATACTTTTCTTATGTTTAAATAAACCACGCTAATGTTTGAAATTTGTTCAGTTTTTCTTTGCCATATGCCACACCATTATTCATATCATTCAGGATTGATAAATCCTTACTGAGACCCCCTGAGGTGTCTCATTGTTCTGCCGCTAATGTCTAACGGGTACAATATTATAGCAGAGAAGTAAGGAGGCTGAGACTGAGAAGGAACTGAGGGTTGGAAAGACAGAGTTTATAAATGGCTGTGGAAGTAAGGAGAAATTGAAGGAATGTACCAGAAAATTGAATTTAGCAAAGAAGTCAGCTGAGAATAACATGATGGCAAGCGTAATTGGCGGTCATACAAATTTCAGTTAGAAATGGAATGTTACATATAGGTATTTTAAGGGAGTAAACGGTTCCAAGAAGGACATTCTTGGAATCATTAATGAACAAGGGGAGTGTGAATGTGAGGACCTTCAATACACAGAAGTATTCAGTCAGCAGTATGTAGAAATTGTTGGTTAAAAGGATAATATCCAGACAGAGGAAGTGACTAAATCTATAGTCCCGTTTTTATGAGTTTCGACTTGACAGTTAGCCGGAAGTCAGACGGTGATGCCAAACTGCTACGAATGCAAACAGCTGATTTACGATACACAACAGGAACAGAAATGTAAATAATGGAATATAAGTCCATAATCAGTTATTCTTTGTAGCAACATACATGGTTCACATAAAATGAACAATAATACACAGCACATTTAATATAAGGCTACAAGATAAAAATATGTCAATGCTCGAACAGATAAAAAGTGAGAAAATTAAATTAAATTGAATTTCTACTCACCATCTAAAAGATCTCGCGTTGCTTTTAGATACAGTTTCCCGAGACGAAGGAAATAAACCTACAAGGCGAATATACCACTCATTTCTGAGTCACTATCGGCACTGTCATCGTCTGTTGAGGTTTCACTCTCGCATTACCCTACAGAGATAATAAAGTATTCAACATAATCGTCTGTGAGACTTTCTTTCTCCCAAGCTTTAATCATCTCGGATTTCGAGTGTCTCACAACGTTGCTCCAATCCTTCGCACTTATACGACCTACGGCTTCGAAAATAAGTCTTTTAACTTCCGAAACTGTGAAGAGTCGGCTATTCTCAGCTATATAATCTTTTAATTGGGCCCAAATCAGTTATATTTTTGTTAAAATTGCAAAGGTATAAAGAAAGGTGAACTACTTTATGTCCGTTCCTTCTGGCTATTTCATCCACCACATAAACTGGGCACTGGGGCTTGTTTTGTTTCAAGAGATGCATAAGATCCACCTTCCCCATGTCATTGCGAACCGAAATGTTGTGCTCTTTCCCCCACTAAATCAGCTCATTCCTTCTAGCCGCCATTGTTGGTGCCTTGTCATGAATGGCTCCCTAACATTACAAACAATTTTCCAAGCCTGGCTCTTTAGTGGAGTACCACGTCCGAAGAGCTTTCTTCCCTTGGGAGCTTCATCCTTAGACGTAAGAGTCAACATGACAGAATATAAAATTCACACACGGGCCTAAAATTAACCTACTATATTACTACCGAACGAAATATTAAACTAAGCTACTGTATAAACTAGATAACCTGTTACACACTATTCACTACAATATAACGCGCTATACTATTAAATATACTAAACAAATCACTTATAAACTCTACACTACGAAATATAAACGAACAACAACCTAGCACAAAGACAGACAAAGACTGAGAAACAACAAATCGACAACACTGCTAACCAGAACTGGAGTCTAACGCGCTCTATTGTAGTGATCGTCTGCCTATGATTGGCTGTTGATTAATTTACTTACTTTCCGCCAAAAGGCAGCGCTCAAACGTCAAGTCGAGACTCATAATAACTGATCTATAAGGAAGTATTACAATTGACCTATATTAACAATGATATTTACAATAAGATACAATAGTTAAAAGCCAGAAAAGCAGCTCGAAATGATAAGGTTTCGGGGGATAGATTACAGACTATGGGTTGCGATATAGTACCATACCTGAAGTACTTCTTTGATTATTGTTTGCATGAAGCGGCAGTACAGTATGAATGTAGAGTTGTTGTAGTAGTATCTCTGTATAAAAGAAAGGGTGACAGATATAAAGCTGAAAATTAGAGGCCAGTCGCTTTGACATGCATTCAATGTAAGCTTTGGGAAAGCATTCTTTCTGATTATTTTAGATACGTTTGCGAAATAAATTAATATCTTGTTCTATAGAAGGCAGTTCGTGTTTAGGAAATGTTATTCCACTGGAGCTCAACTTGTAGGATTCCAACAAGATATAGCAGATATCCTGGATTCAAGAGGTCAAATAGGACGTATCGCGATTGACCTACCTAAGGTATTTGATGGGGTAAATCATGGGAGACTACTGGCAAAATTGTGTGCAATTGGACTAGACAAAATAGTGACTGAAGGGGTGGTTATATTACTAGAAAATAAAACTCAGAGAATTAGAGCAGGGATACCGTGGTTCAAATCCCGGTCACTCCATTTGAGATTTGTGCTGGACAAAGCAGAGGCGGGGTAGGTTTTTCTCCGGGTACTCCGGTTTTCCCTTTCATATTTCATTCCAGCAACACTCTCCATTCACATTTCAAAGCATCTATCAGTCATTAATATATCACTTTGGGAGTGGCGACCCCATCGTACTAACAGCCTATATATATATATATACTTCATTTATTACATCCCTGACCATGTCAATGACTGGAAAACAGGTTGTAGGTTTTCAATTTCAGATTTAGAGCAGGCGAAACTTTATCTGACCCTGCAATAATTAAGAAAGGTATTCCTCAAGGCAGTATTATTGGACCTTTATATTTTCTTATATACAACCTGTGACAAAAAGAGTTCGGTGAATAGTCCTTTACTATCAACACAGACGTATAATGCATGACAGTTACCTTACTGTCCTTCACAATAGTCCCCTCCCATAACTACGCACTGGTGAGATCGGCGATACATGTCCTGGAAACTTTGCAAAAGGCTTCCTTTGGGATGGTGTTCGAAAGCCTCGTCACGCTTCGTTGGATATCAGGAATATCGTCAATCTCTTTCCTTTTAAAGCGAGCTTCAGTCGTGGGAAGTAGAAGTCTGGAGGATTGAGATCTTGCGGTATGGGGATGTTCAAATTGCACCACCCCCTTTTTTGCCATGAAGACTTTGACGATATTGACTGTGTGGGAACGTGGAAAACCCTGACGTAATAAAGATCAAGTTAGGGCTCTTAAAACACACTCGCATAATACGGACGTAACTGTATGCCTATACGAACTTCCGATATGAGGTGAAGTGAAACTCCATTGTTTGAATCGTGGTAACATCATAGAAACTTGGTTCTATATGGTCTAGAGGGTTAGCGACGGATCGTGGTACAATGGACCCATGGTGAAGCCAGCGAAGCAGAAACATGTCTTCAAGAGTCAACAGGCTGTAGTAAAATGATATAAACATAACGTTAAATTTAATCACGCACTATCATCGAGTGATTTGTTTTTGCAAGTCCACTATTATATTTTGGACGTGAAATTTTTAACATCAGTAAAGCCAGTGAAATTCTGCGATTCAGAGGCGAACACCTTAAATATGTATAATTGCTCATATGTTAGAACAGACTGTAGGAAGAAGATATTTTGAGTTAATAACTTTGCTTTCAAGAAAAAATTTTAATTGTCGATAATGTCTTTTTGCGCAATTTTTGCCACCATAATATCGTTATTTCCACACTCACGCTAAGAAAATGCTCGCTGAGCTAATTTCCAAATTCATTAATTACAGTTCTCTAGATAAATCAATTATTTAGTGCACTGTAATTATACCTGTTAATACAGACAGGTTGGGTCAGGAGCATCCTGCTACCATTTATGGCAGTAGACTGTAGTGATGGACAATGCAAGACTAACTACAATCAAGACCAACTACAACCTATAAGATCGTAATACAGAACCCAACATTGCGGAAACATTGGGCCACTGTCAGCTGTGAACGCAGCTGGACTTTAATTCCTAATAATATAATTAATGCCGATAACGTTCATAATATTCGAAAAGAAGAATGAATATATGAAATATAAATCATGTTTCCATAGTTGTAAAACACGAAACGATTTTAAAATAATATACCAAAATCGAAACAAGTATTCGACCAACTTAATCCTACACCAGTATAATGAAAAAATGTAATTAATATTCGTTGGTAAAACAACAACACACAATTCATTACAATAAAAACACAAAACATCTATAACTTCGAAATGACATACCGTACTCTGTAAGTTATTCAGCAAGCAAGACTAGGCCTACCGCAAACATGCACATGACTCACTAGCATAACATTACAATCCATGCAGTTGAAAATAACAAAATTTAACCAACATTCATTGGTAAAACACAACAATGCACACCCAACACATTACAAGAAAAACGCCCATAGCACAGAAATGGTATACCGTGCTCAGTAAATAAGAAATTCAGCAACCTAAACTACTTACAATCTGCACATGTCTCACAAACACAACCCTACAGCCCCTACAGCCAGAACACTTGAAAATGGCAAAATTAAACCAAAATTTGGTAGTAAATCACAATGCACAACATATCACAATAAAAACGAAATTTATACAGGAGAATGATGTAACATTCTCAACAAATATACATTCACCAGCCTAATCCTGCTTGAAATTCACTATTAAAGGTGTATTCATAAGAAAATCGTAATCATAAATAGCAACATTCGCTAACACTTTAAATAATATTTTAATCATCGTTTTCAACTTCACACCCCACTGACACTCTTCATCAAGGTTACATACACTACTCTCAATTAACAGAAATCCTAACACATACCTGCCAACTTTTAGAAATAAAAATAGGAAGATTTTTAATTCTTGGATTTCAAAAGGCATCCATATCTAAAGTTACAAGGCGAATTGATCATTCAATTTAAATTCTTACACTAAGAAATCAAACATTCTTACAATGGTAACAAACACGGAACACACTGCATAACAGTTTCCATTATTAGACTATAAAACAATCACTCCCACCATGGCGCAACAGCACCGAAGGGCCATGGTCTACCAAGCGACTGCTGCTCAGCCCGAAGGCTCTCGGATTACGACGTGTCGTGTCGTGTCGTGTCGTGTCGTGTCGTGTCGTGTCTAGTGGTCAGCGTGACGAATCCTCTCAGCCGTTATTCTCTGCTTTCTAGACCGGAGCTGCCATCTGACCGTCAGATAGCTCCTCAATTGTAATCACGTAAGCTGTGTGGAC
Source organism: Anabrus simplex (assembly GCF_040414725.1). Lineage (NCBI taxonomy): Eukaryota > Metazoa > Arthropoda > Insecta > Orthoptera > Tettigoniidae > Anabrus > Anabrus simplex. The sequence goes on from NC_090267.1 coordinate 292,288,249, forward strand.
CTCGAACCAGCCCATAGATGCAGGTAAAATTTCCAGAGCTGGCCGGGAATCGAACCCGTGGCCTCCAGGTAAGAGGCAGGCACGTTACTCCTACACCACTATAACATGAACATAAATTCAATTTTATAAGTATCTCTGAACACATGGAGATAACGTTTATTATGTTTTGTGGCCATACTGTGAAGAGAAAATAACGACACAACACTCAAATACATTTAACTCATGAAAATTATGAACTAGAAATGAACACAAATGCACTGAAATACGCGAAACTTCCACATACCGGTACCAAACAGATGAGTATGTTTCATACATTATTAATTTACTATTTCGACAGGGAAAAGCACAGAACCACAAGAAAAAACATGTGGCCTACAACTCCCACGAAACTATGCACAGAAACGATGTTAACAGCGCGTGAACCACAAATAAGAAACTTAATCTTTCATCCCGATTAACAGAGTCACTAGCACGGGCTAGTCTCTCTCGCTTGTAGAACGATTGTTCGCCCTGAAATCCTAGCTGTAAAACATACCCGATGCTGTAGTGAGTGGGAAACACGATACGCGAAGGCGACGGACGATACACTCGCCAAATAAGTCATCACATAAATACGCTTGAAAATGAGGTGGTATAAATTACACAAGCGCACAATAATTTATCCTAGGGGAAGAGTGTTGACCGTACTATAGGCTATATTGGTCAAAATAGGAAGAAGTAAACATAAATCGGAAAATCGAGAGACGAGTTAGAAACAGAAAGTTTCAGGGTAAACCGGAAGGGTTGGCAGGTATGCTAACACTACCAGTGCCTCTCTTTGATTCTGTAAGTTATGAAATTCTGGTTCGTAACTGTCACTAATTAACTTAACCTGGAAAAGTCTGAACACGTTACAACACAAGCACATGACCATGTTGGTGGACACTTCAAACCACCTTTCTTCACTAGATTAAAATACATAATTTCCTTATCATTAGCCACAATCAATTCATTTTCAGCCTGCAACATTTTAATGCAGACCTCACAATTTTTACATAATACACTGCTGTTTGTAGAAAGTGGAACACCAAGACGGAGAGCTGTGATCACAATGCAATTTATTCCACATATTAATTATATGACAAGACACAAATGATTACAATTACAGAACTGTACATGCACGGTGACCGTGGAAATTCAGTACGGCGTAGCGCCAAAACGCGCTGAAATCAGAGCCGCTAGACGTCGTGGCATGGAATCAAAGTGCGCCTGAATATTCTGCTGGGGAATACTCTGCCACGTGTTTGTAGGCACGTCCATAAATCATCAAAAGTGGCTGCAGGAGGATCTGATCGAACAAGGTGTCAACCGACCATATCCCAGACATGTTCAATGGGTGAACTATCCGGCGACCGGGTAGGCAAAGGAAGCAGTGGTATCCCTCGTTCTTCGAAGAAGGCTTGCACATTCGTCGCCACGTGCGGAATGGGCATTGTCCTGATGGAATATAGCGTCTGTAACGGCCTGCAAGAGGGGCAGTGCATCGCGCTGTAATACCTCACGGTTGTAGCGGTAGCTGTTCAGACTGCCCTCAAGACGAAGGAGGCGAGATCGCATGTTATAGGCAATTGCGCCCCAAACCATCACACTTGGCGTTTTTCCGCTATGCCGCTCAACAATAGAGTCTGCCCGATGGCGTTCTCCACGCCGGCGTCTAACGCATATGCGGCCATCACTGTAGGACAAGTTGAAGCGGGACTCGTCCGAAAGCACCACATATTGCCACTCAGCACGCCAGTGTCGGTGTTCAAGTGCCCATTGCATTCTACGGCGTTGTGGTTGCTGGTCAATGGAAGCCGGCGCAATGACATGCGTGCCACCAGTCCGGACCTCAGAAGACGGCGTCGAACCGTCGATTCAGACATCCCCACACCCGTTGCAGTGTTCCAATATCGAGCCAACACCGTGGACGAAGCTGTTCTGTCCGTTAAGGCCAAGCGGACAAGATGGCGGTCATCTCGTGCTGTGGTCACATTGTGTCGTCCAGTACCATGTCGGCGCTGTGTACGATCCTCTTCTCTCCACTGCTTCCACATACGCCTCACTGTTGAAGAAGCGTACCCTGTACGAGCCGCAATGTCACGGAACGACAGACTCATCTCCCGGAGCCCTATCGTTCTGCCTCGTTCGAACGCACTCACATGCTGATATTCCCTCCTGGGATGTCGGCGAGGCATAGTGGCACTTAGGTACACATTTCCACTTCGTATGACGGCTCTGCACTGACTGAGCTTTGTGTAACACTGCCCTGGCCGGTCACACACAGAAGGGCACCGCTGGGCCTACGTGCACGTCATCTCTCTGCAATTTAAATCACTTATTATCGTTCGACTGTTCTACAAGTCCTTTGATTTGGGCGTGTTTCAGACTATTGCTTCTGAGTGTTTCACTTTCTACAAACAGCAGTGTATTTCACACTTTCAAACAGGCGTAGCTGGCAATGCAGAGCAAAATCCGCAGTGTTTCAAGGGGAACTGTTGCGTGAACTACTACTTCTAATGCAGACTCTAATGCATCTACATTATAAATAACTCCATCAAGGCTATTGCTGTAATATTTACGGGCAAAGTCGTTGAAAGGAAATATCACAGATCTCATATTCAATACACCTAACAGTTTGAGCTTTCTTTCAGACTCGAGAATTTGTTCTACAGGAACATTATAAGTGCTACCACTCAATCTCCTGTAGGCACCAAATCTTCCCTCCAAACTGTCCATCTGCAATCTGTGGTAAGTGTGTGTGTTTCACTTGTCAATCTTACTTCTGTTTTTGGCTTGTGCCACATGTCCATGTATGTCTTTAAACATGTAAGGAATGAAAGTGTCATGTCATCAAGACCAGTAATTGGACTAGCATCTTCATTTCTGGTATATTTACCTTTCACGGGATACTGTACATTGCAGACTAACAACCAATTTTGAATTAATTTGAGAAACTGGATTATGCCGTCAAAAACATCCACACCTTGACTTCTAAGCAATTCCATACCAGCAACATTCTTACGATCAAAGACACTTACTCTTAACGGTACATTCTGTCTCTATAGGTGTTGGATACAGAGCCTACCTATATGAATCTGGAGTCATTTCTTGCAACTATCAATTCTCTGAATGAAACGACCCTTTAAGGTCTGAAAATGTGGCCTCAGTACTTAAAAATATACAGACTGTCTCTGTACCAAAGTCAATATTGTCCACTTCAGAGCAAATGTCTTATCAACGTTTGGTATAATAAGTGGATGTCGCACCCCATATCAATAGTTCTGGAGAGTATCTTATTTGACTACTTATAGAGAGCTCTAATTGTTTCAGGACAAATTTTATTTGACTGTTTCTCTCAGCGTTAAACTCACATTCTAACTCAAGTGCATTTTTTCAATAGGTTCATCAAAAGAGAGAAGTTTATCAGTGAGATTAATATTTCCATCAGAATAAACAATACTTGCAAAGCCTTATATATGGCAAGGCTACTGAGGGTTAGTTCTAGGAAAACCGGCGAGTTGGCCGTGTGGTTAGGAGCGCGCAGCTGAGAGCTTGTATCCGGGAGATAGTGGGTTCGAACCCCACTGCCGGCAGCCCTCAAGATGGTTTTCCGTCATTTTCCATTTTCACACCAGGAAAATGCTGGGGCTGTACCTTATTTAAGGCCACGGCCGATTCCTTCCTAATCCTAGCCCTTTCCTATCCCATCGTCGCCATAAGACCTATCTGGGTCGGTGCGTCGTAAATCAACTAGCAAAAAAGAGTTCTAGTAAAGGACGGATACATTTCGAAAATTTTAAAAATAAATTGTCTGATTTTGTGCTATGACAGACCAATAATTGAACCACCTGGCACCATATATGTAAAATACTTCCAGAGAGACTCAGGTGGTAATTTGAGACTCGAAAATAGCCATATCTATCACAGTCAATGACAGATACTGCGCAAAAGATGCAAGCATAAGATTAGCAAATGATTGTTGAATTAACAAACTTGAGGAGTGAAAGTCAAACAATAATTAAACACTCCTCTTTCTTTCTACATAGTTTACACCCCCATTCGAGCACTTTAATCAGTTATATACATTAAAGTCTATTAGGTCTAGTATTAAATAGTCAGCTTCTTAGCTTCTTCCTCCGCTCCCAAAATCTCTTCATCCCGTCAGACCTGGCTGCCCTTTGGTTGTCAGTAATGGTGTACATCCTTCGTTCTACATCCTAATGGGTGTGTAGGAGATAGGGATCTGCGCTCAGATGGCCTTTGCTTAAACCGCAGTGGTACGTATGAGGTAGGAAATTTGTTTAGAAGTGTTATAAGGAGGGACAATGAGGGAAACTGGGTGGTCTAGGGAGCGGTGATAAGGGTACAGGGATCTGGAAGTCAAGCAGGTATGACATAAAAATGTAAGTGTTGAACTGTAGAAGTATTGTGAAGAAAGGAATGTAATTAAGTAACTTAATATTTATATACTTAACAGATATTGTAATAGGAGTAGAGTCATGACTGAGATATGATATAATGGATGCAGAAATATTCTCACGAAACTGGAGTGTGTATCGTAGAGATAGGATAGGAATGGTAGGAGGCGGAGCATTCATTCTGATGAAAGAAAAACTTGTAAGCTACAAAAAGTTAAACATGACAAACATGAAATTCAAGGTGTAAGGCTCATCTCTACGGATAATAGGCATATTAAGGTCTTTGGAGTGTACAGACCGGGAATGGGTAGCGCTGACGCTGATTCAGAATTATTTGATAAGATAATCAACTATGTGGGAAACTATATGGAAAGAAACGTGATTGTAGCGGGTGATCTCAATTTGTTGTTGTTTGAGTCATCAGTCCATAGACTGGTTTGATGCAGCCCTCCATGCCACCCTATCCTGTGCTAACCTTTTCATTTCTACGTAACTATTGCATCCTACATCTGCTCTAATCTGTTTGTCATATTCATACCTTGGTCTACCCCTACCGTTCTTGCCACCTACACTTCCTTCAAAAACCAACTGAACAAGTCCTGGGTGTCTTAAGATGTGTCCTATCATTCTATCTCTTCTTCTCGTCAAATTTAGCCAAATCGATCTCCTCTCACCAATTCGATTCAGTATCTCTTCATTCGTGATTCGATCTATCCATCTCACCTTCAGCATTCTTCTATAACACCACATTTCAAAAGCTTCTATTCTCTTTCTTTCTGAGCTAGTTATCGTCCATGTTTCACTTCCATACAATGCCACGCTCCACACAAAAGTCTTCAAAAACATCTTTCTAATTCCGATATCAATGTTTGAAGTGAGCAAATTTCTTTTCTTAAGAAAGCTCTTCCTTGCTTGTGCTAGTCTGCATTTTATGTCCTCCTTACTTCTGCCATCGTTGGTTATTTTACTACCCAAGTAACAATATTCATCTACTTCCTTTAAGACTTCGTTTCCTAATCTAATATTTCCTATATCACCTGCCTTCGTTCGACTGCACTCCATTACTTTTGTTTTGGACTTATTTATTTTCATCTTGTACTCCTTACCTAAGACTTCATCCATACTATTCAGCAACTTCTCGAGATCTTCTGCAGTCTCAGATAAAATAACAATATCATCGGCAAATCTCAAGGTTTTGATTTCCTCTCCTTGGACTGTGATTCCATTTCCAAATTTCTCTTTGATTTCCTTTACTGCCTGTTCTATGTAAACATTGAAAAGGAGAGGGGACAAACTGCAGCCTTGCCTCACTCCTTTCTGGATTGCTGCTTCTTTTTCAAAGCCCTCGATTCTTATCACTGCAGACTGATTTTTATACAGGTTGTAGATAATTCTTCGTTCTCGGTATCTGATCCCTATCATCTTCAGAATCATAAATAGCCTGGTCCAATCAACATTATCGAATGCCTTTTCTAGATCTACGAATGCCATGTACGTGGGCTTGTCCTTCTTGATTCGATCCTCTAAGATCAGACGTAAAGTCAGGATTGCTTCACGTGTTCCTACATTTCTTCTGAAGCCAAATTGATCTTCCCCCAACTCAGCTTCAACTTGTTTTTCCATTCTTCTGTAAATAATACGTGTTAAAATTTTGCAGGCATGAGATACTAAACTAATAGTGCGGTAGTTTTCACACCTGTCAGCACCGGCTTTCTTGGGAACAGGTATAACAACATTCTGCCGAAAATCGGATGGGACTTCTCCTGTCTCATATATCTTGCACACTAAATGAAATAACCTTACCATGCTGGTTTCTCCTAAGGCAGTCAGTAATTCAGAGGGAATATCATCAATTCCAGGTGCCTTGTTCCTATTTAGGTCACTCACAGCTCTGTCAAACTCTGACCTCAAAATTGGGTCTCCCATTTCATCAGCATCAACAGCCTCTTCATGTTCCAGAACGAAATTATCTACATCGTTACCTTGATACAACTGTTGGATATGCTCCTGCAATCTTTCTGCTTTGTCTTCTTTCCCTAGAAGTGGCTTTCCATCTGAGCTCTTAATATTCATGCACCTAGATTTCCTTTCTCCAAAGGTTTCCTTGATTTTCCTGTATGCAGCATCTACCTTTCCCAGGACCATACAACCTTCGACATCCTTGCACTTCTCCTTCAGCCATTCTTCCTTAGCTACCTTGCACTTTCTATCCACTTGATTCTTTAATCGCCTGTATTCTTTTCTGCCCTCTTCATTTCTAGCATTCTTGTATTTTCGTCGTTCATCAATCAGGTCTAGTATCTCCTGAGTTATCCACTGATTCTTAGTTGATCTTTTCTTCCTTCCTAACATTTCTTCAGCAGCCCTACTGACTTCATTTTTCATGACTCTCCACTCTTCCTCTACTGTGTTTCTTTCGGCCTTTTCATTTAGTCCTTGTGCAACATGTTCCTTGAAACGATCCATCACACTCTTTTCTTTCAACTTGTCTAGATCCCATCTTTTTGCATTCTTTCCTTTCTTCAATTTCTTCAACTTCAGATGGCATTTCATGACCAACAAGTTGTGGTCAGAGTCCACGTCTGCTCCTGGGAAAGTTTTGCAATCCAACACCTGGTTTCTGAATCTCTGCCTAATCATAATGAAGTCTATTTGATACCTTCCAGTGTCTCCAGGTCTCGTCCACGTATACAGCCGTCGTTTGTGGTGTTTGAACCAAGTATTGGCGAGGACTAAATTATGGTCAGTGCAGAATTCAACCAGCCGACTTCCTCTTTCGTTCCTTTGTCCCAATCCAAATTCTCCTACTGTGCTACCTTCTCTTCCTTGGCCTACCACTGCGTTCCAGTCTCCCATCACAATTAGATTCTCGTCACCTTTGACATATTGTATTAAATCTTCTAACTCCTCATATATTCTTTCAATTTCTTCATCATCCGCTGAACTAGTAGGCATATAGACCTGCACTCAATTTACCAAATGTTAATTGGGAAGGTAATGCAAACGACAGGAAGCATGACCAACAAATGGCAAATAACTTAAAGTAGAGTATCTAGAAGAAAACTGGACCAGATTTTCGATAGAAGAATTCTGGACCAGCGGCAGCCACTGCGCATGCCCCGTGCGCTTCACTCCCTGAAGGGGCCTCTCACTTGACAAGGCGTGTGTGGAATGTTAACTACACATACTGCAAGGTCTTAATGTGAGAGGTAATTAATTCTTGAAAGGTGTGGGGGGCAAGGTGCTGTGACTGGATTTTGCTGGAGTAGCTTTCACTGGCTAAGGGGGTCAACCACATGTAGAATGAGGACAACACACTCAGAGGTCTTTATGTAAGAGGTAATTAATTTTCTTGAAAGGTTACTCTTGTGGCCAAGGTACAGTAACTATGTGGCAACTGGATTTGCTTTAATAGGTCACTTGCTGGTGAAAGCTGAACAGGATGTTAGTTTATGTAAAAAAAATGATCCCTCACTCCTCTCTTACTAGAGGGGTGAGGGGGAAACACTAAGGAGTGCTACAGTGCAGCTGTTACTAGGCAAGATCCGCTTTCTAACTTGTTGAAGGTTATCTCTGTCACGAACAGGATGTTTATTGTAGGTTGTAATTTTGAGTGAAGGTGAACTAGTGACAAGTCCAGCCTACTGGTGAGGAGTGAAGGTGGTGGCAGGGAGTATTTAAGGAGCAGAGCGCAACATGAAAACTATCATCTAGTTGGAAGAGTTCTCTACTACTACTACTTTTCTTTCCTCTTCAGTAAGTGTAAGTTTATTTAGTTTGTTAATTTTAAAAAAGATATAGCAGTTTCAACAGAATGGATATGTTAATGAAATTAAACAAAATTGCCAAGGCACCACAATTTCATAATAGAAAGTTAAGTGAGTTGCAACTTAACCATCCATTTAAGGTTAAAGCGCTGAGAGCGGTAGAAACAAGATTTGGGAGGAAAATAATCGTTGATATAGAAGGGGAAGATGAGGAGACTGTGAGTGTTTTCCTGCCGGCGCAATTCTCAAAACTTACAGCAGAAGAAATAGAAGAAATAAATTCTTTAAAAAACAACTTGAAAATGATGTACAGAGGCATGGAGAGGGGCTACCATCAAGTGTGCTTCCTACAGTAGAATGTCATCAGTTACGACATCTATTTTAACTAAGTAAGTATGCAGATAGTATTTTCGTTCTTAATGTAAATTTTTTTTTTCGCCGTATTCGCATAATTGTTTTGTTAATTGAAAATAGTATGTGGTGTTTCTTTTCAGGTCCGAGGTGGTAATATGATGAAGTGGAAGAAAGTTGAGATTAAACCAGGAACTGAACATCAAGCATATCCAAGCATACAGAGTCGTCGTCTTCAAGTACATCGAGAGGAGGATGTGGTCGCTACTTCACAGCCTGTTGAAGATGAAGCCGGACAACTGAGCGCACAACAAGAACAAGAAGTGAGTGCTAATTGTATTGAACTATGGAACAGAGGGGGTTCTCTTTTTAATTATACAGTATATGTGACGAACCTGAGTAAAGCTTATGAAAGCCAGCAGGAAGTGACAGCTGCTGTAGTGCGATTTCTTTTGAGTGAACTTTCAAGTAATGAACATTTTCTACTATTTCTTGGCTATAATACATTCGAAGAAATTTATAAAATTGAATTTTCCTTTTCGTCACAAAATTCAAATAACATTTCCTATTACCGTAATACATTGCTAGGGAAGCTTCAGGAGGAGTTTCCTAGCGAAGCTGTACACTGTTCACGCGATGCAGAAGGTAGTGACCTAGCTCAATGGTTATACTGTGTAATGACGGATTGTACATTCTTGATAAGTCGTTGCTACAGCAACTGCTGGACTTGTCTTGAGATTGCTGAAAAATTTAGCACCAAATCGTAATTTTTTTTTTGTAGTCATGGAGTATCCTTCGAGCAGCAAACGTAGGAAACTAGACATTAATTTACAGACAGATGAAGATGCGGGTAGAATGCAAACTCATTTTGATAGAGCGTTTGAACGCATTCGCGCGTTTATGAGGGAGGTAAATGGATCAATACTAATTTCATATCGGTTCGAACCTAGCGACGAGCGAGAAGAAGCTCAGTTCAAGCTGATTGAAAATCTTAACGAGCTAGAGGAAATGCGTAATCAGATGTTAGAAATTTATTTTCACGCTCGCGCTGTTAATGGACTAACTTTTCAGATAGAAGATTTGTCTGCTTTCCAGTGTAAACAAATCGAGGAAGCTTTTCGGCGCAGAGTGTACACACTAGCGGTGGTAAATGTTAACAATGATTTCTTACTCCCCGAAGAGTTCCTAGATAAATCTTACGTGTGGTTTAATAAATACGTGAAGGAAGCACTCAAGACACAAGCATTAAAAGTAAATACCGTTCTCTGCACACATTGAAAAGCTTCTCGCGCTGCGGGAAATAGTTAGATTAATGGAAATGTGTGAGATAAATAATATAGTAGAAGTACAGGGCTCATTTGAAAGAGCGATTGTCAACAGAATCCGACATATGACTAACGAAGAGTTTCGGCTTCTCGTTAGGCTGCATACACGTATTTTGTTACGGCGCGAAAGCCCGAACTTCAATATATTATTTATCCACAAATTTAGTTTCTTTTCGTGCAACGCGATGTTAGCAGAACTAAGAGAGCTAATGGACGATCACGGAAGTGATGGCGATATTTTTGGTGAATTTTAACTTTTTTCTAAATTTCAAGACTTCGTCTATTGTCGGATTGCGAAAGATTTTAATCTTACATTAACTTTTTCTTTCTATATAGGAGAAGATTAAGAAGTGATCCTGGAGGAGGAGGAGAATTTAATTTATTTGAACTGTTATAGGTGAGTGCAAAAATATATTTTATTTATCTTGCTTTCTTTTCTGCTCTTAGGAAGATAAACTAATTAAATATAATTTTTTTTACGTCGCACTAACACAGATACGTAAAGGAGTAGGAAAAAGGATGGAATTTAATATTAAAAAATTACAAGAGGTTATCTTTAGTTAAATTTTGTTTATTATAATTTATTAAGATACATGTTACACAAATGTTTCGAATTAATTATGCAGAGTTGAGGTGGAAATATCTTCTTGCTTGAGGTAATGTCCAACGTTGTCATCAACAAAACAAACAGCACAGTTTCTTGGGCAAGGGAAGTCTGCAACAATAGAGAGAGGACACTATAAGATGGTAAATCTATCAGACATTAGAGTAAAAAATTAAAAATGTATTATACTAGCGTACTTACTATTGATTTTTTTTAGAATACATATTCCTTCGGAATCCATGAATTATGCGTGGCGTCGAATCCTAGCCACGATACGAAAACTTTGTCGTTCTTTCTTTTTAAAATTTTATCAATGAGGTATATTTTAGGATGTTTTGTCTTCTGCAGTTCTTGTTCATAGAACGCACCAAATATTGGTTTATTTTGATAGTCGTGAAGCAAGTAAGTTCTCGGTGATGTTTCTTTTACTTTTCTTACAGTAAATAATTCATTACTCCAATTAGGAGTATAGCCCTTTGTAAAATATCGCTTAATTTTACTTATTCGTACTGTGTCACCTACTTTAAATTTTGGTGGATAAGGTGACTTCTTTTTCTTCATTTCCCGTAATTTGTACACAGTAGCAAGTTGTTGTAGATTGTTTGTGACGTCTATAGGTTTCATACAAATCGTACGATGTTTTCGATTATTATATTCATCTAATAGTTTTGGTAGCATGCGAAGCCAGTGGTATGATCCGCACGCCGAGAATTTCCTCCACATCCACTGCTTCAGTGTTCGATTGAAGCGTTCAACTACGCTTGCCTTCAAGCTGCTCCCTGTCGAATAGTGCTTAATTTTTCTTATTGTAATCCACTGTTGAAAAATCTTATTATAAAATTCTTTTCCCCTGTCAGTTTGCAGATGTTTTGGATAGCGTTTACATTTTGAATAGATGCGTTCCATATTCTCCACTACTTCGTTTCCTGTTTTTGTTTTAAGTGGAACTGCCCAGGCATACTTTGAATAAACATCAATAACAGTTAACATGTATTTATATCCACTATTAACTTTCGAAAACAGAGACATATCAACAAGATCTGCTTGATGTAAATCATCTCTCCCCCGGCTAATAACGCTCCGTCTTTCAAAATTCTTTCGCACTGGAGCGTGGAGTTCTTTCGCTATTTCTTCTCTGATATTGTTCATAAAGTATAGGTAAAAGAATTCGTTCTGTGTCGTCTATTCGTTTCTTGAATCGCAGTCGATCTATAGCCAGTTGTTGCCAGTTGCTTCTTCTGTCTTCACATCCAATTTCATAGATTACTGAAATATCCTTTGAGAATCTAACCGCTTTAAATATATTTGCGAACGGAAGTTCGTCCCACCGCGCAGTGTTCATTTATTCGATGTACCTCGACTTTCGAAGTTCTTCTTCGATTGACAAGATTTCGTTTTCGTGTGACGAATGACCAGCACTTCTAGATGCTATTAACTTTTTCAATCTCTCCACTAGACTGTTTGGATCATTCCAGTGAACTAATTCGATCTTCTTTCTTTGTTCATTTTTCCACTTGGCTACTTTTGATCCTCTTCCTGTACGTTTGTATTTGTGTACACTTACAAATTTTGGTGTGCTCCTTCCTTTTTTCACTTTTGCATCTTCTACTAATGGCTTGATAATTTTTTGAAATTTGAGCGATTTCGTGCCTCTCATTGGCTTGCCTGCGTCATACTGTTTCCTGTGCACGTTAGTGTAATTTAATATATGACTGTAAGCTGACAGATCCTTATCATCATACAACTGTGCGTCCGGATCTTTCTGAAATATTAATTCAAGGAGACCTTCAGTTAAAGGATAGTTAAAATTGTCAATTATAAGATTGTTATCGCGAAACAGTACTTTTTTTCTCCCTAAATAGTGTTCTCCATGAACTACTCGAACCCCGAATATTCTATCAACTTTGTGTCTCAATTGTGGGTTAAGATAATTTTGCAGGAGAGTTGTAACCTTTCTGTCCAGAGTTTCTTATTCTTCTTCTTCTTCCGATTCTTCTTCTGCCTCATCACTTATATAACTATTTAATTTTCGATTTTTCTTTGCAATTAATCCATTCGAGTTAACTGTAAGCTGCTGTAGTTTATTTAATGGTGCAGTTATTGGTTTAAATGTTTCTTCTAACTTTAGTTGGTTTAAAGCCATATCTGCTTTAAGAGAGGTATATTTTTTTTACATCTTTTCTTAATTTTGCTAGTCTATCCTTTACACGACTTTTTTCCACTATGTTCGCCTGCATTTTTTAAACTGAAGCGTAACGTCTATTGTTTTACTCATATATAGTATATTCAAAGAGTATATGGAGCGGAAGATCGTTAGTATTCCATTGTTCTGGGTCTTTTAGGCGGAATTGAATTTCATCACTTTCCTTTACAGCAATTGGTGTACCTACTTCTAATTCGATTGGATTGTTCACGTGATTAATCATCGCATATACCAGAGAACCACGTGTACTTGTTAACGGTGTAAGTGTACCCGTGTAGGGAAGCTTATACATAAGACGACAGTTTTGTAGCATATATATTGGTGACTGATTTGACGGTAGACTGTTAATTTGAAAAAGAGCTTTTCTTGGTTTTTTGTGCAGTTCCTTTTTCATCACTTCAAACTCTTCTTTTGCAGTTGCAAACGTTTCTAAATACTGTTTGTTAACAACATCTTGCTCGTGGATAGGTGAATCAACATTTGTAATTCGTTTGTTCTTCATATTTAATTCTCCGTTAGATTCTACTGGTAGAGAATTTTTCTGAAGTTTAGATACGACAAGTTTTAACTCGTCAACTTCTCTCCGTGCAGCTGCATACTGTTCTACAAAGACTTTATTTGCAACATCTTTCTCATTTAACGGATTATGTACGTTAGTAATTCGCTTATTTTCCATACTCAAAGTACCACCCCCATCAACGTTTAGTTTCTGTTGATTGCTTATTTCATTCTTCAGTTTTTCGAGTTCTTCACGCGCTGCTGAATGTTTTTCCAGGTATGCTTTATTAATCGCATCCGTCGAATGAATAGGTTTGCCGATGTTTGTTACTCGTTTATTTTGCATATCTATCGATCCATCGTCATTCACTTGTAGTAGTCTACCTTTTGTATGCTTTTCTAAAAATAAAAGCGAAATTGCATCTTGTTCCTCTTCAGGATCTGCCACACCCGATATTCTCTTGTTGTTCATGTTGAGGATATTGTCAGTTACAGGAAGGTGATCATCCACAATATCACGTAAAAGAGAATCAACATATTCTATGCGTGCAGAAACGTCGTTAACTCGTTTCTCTAAATTTCTCTGCACATGGTTAGTGTGCGTACGCATTGTGTCAAGCGAAACTGCTTCGTTTCCATTCATCGCTGGAGCTATTCCTTTCAGCCTTTTGTTCTTAAAATCAACTGCATCCTCTTCTAGTTCACATATGTCATGTATTTCATTTTTAAGATCTAAAATGTCACGTTGTATTTCTTCTTTATTAATACTGTCCTTAACGGTTTTTAACACATAATTTTTATTACAAGCATCCTCCATGTTTATAGGATTGCCGACGTTCTTTAAACGTTTACCATGAATACTTAAGTTTCCATCAGATGTTGATGTTACGTAATTTGTATTAACCATCATTTTTTCATCTACATATGATTTAGTAGCAATATCATGACGTGATGATGGTCGCGTTACATACACGTTACTGGTTCTGTTGTTTGATGCCATCGTGATGTTCTTTCTCTACTCAACAATTCGAAAATGAGTTCGTTAATGTATACACTCTCGTATTTATATCACATAAAATATATCGAATCCATTTCGATATCGACCTTTGCTTATTTCGCTATCCTTATCGATAACGAGAAAGCTGAATTTCGACTGTGACCAACAACGATAACATAAATCAGTGAACTGGTTGTAACTCATATCGGTGTTCACGTGATCGTCGTAGACATGCCGAAGATTTCTTGCATCTTGTTTAAACAGAATAATGAAATTAACGTTGTCTCTAATAAGTTGTTTGGGAATGCAGGAATAGGTCTGACATAAGTAAAAAACATCCACGATATGGTGTCGACCTCTACTAAAGTAGTCTTTCATGTGCTGCTGTTTGTCGCTTGCTACATCGTCAAAAATAAACACGGAATTTCTTTGAGCTTTTTCTGGCGGTATTACTTGCTCACGATCAGAGTAAAACTCGCATTTTATTTCTTTAATAGATTTTAAAAGCTTCTCTAGCTCAATATATTTCTTCTGCGACAATGATTTTGAGTAAACATACACATTCTCAAAACGTAACCCGTTCGGTTGCAATAACAAATTAATCATTACATTAGTCTTCCCTGCATTCGATGGTCCGCATATGAGACAGCGTATTGTGTCCGGCAACAGTTTACTATGTTTATTTTTCTTTCCTACTGAACGTTTTGTGTCGTTCAGATTTGCAACAGGTAAAGATATCGATTGTTTTATTGTCTTCACCATCACTTTCTTTTGATGATGATAATTTTCAACGATCGAGTGCACAGTGGATTTCTTTTTTCTCAAAGTTATTGTTGATTACTAAATAAACACGAACTTTTTTTTACCTTCTGTTTTACTTATCTAGTTCCAAAATGGTTCGTGCATCACACTACACGTAGTATTAAGAAGTGCTGGAAGAGCTGTCCTGTTATAGTGATCTAATACTATGTTGCCAACTTCACAACCTCTCATATACCGACAAGAAGGCGACCATTTTCTATGTTCTGTTAACGGATCATCATCTTTATCCCACGAAAATAATTCGATTCCGCAAAAAATACATTTAACTGCGTCTAGGTATCCCGTGAAGTAAAATCCATCTTTAGCTAAACTTAAGGGGTCTATCCACGGTACACGCCATCTAGCGAAAGTCCTTATCCGATCTACCTCAGATTTTAAATTTAACGGACGAGGAATGTACGCCATGTCGCTGTAAAATGAGGAGAGCAGAAAAATATCTCTCTTATATATATATCTTTCTACCTTTCAGAAAAAAAAGAAAAAAAATAAACTTACATTCATTTTTAGTACTCAACAGTTGCACATCGTGTAAAAATGTAATTCGTATATAACAACACACTTGATAGCAGGAGCTCTTATTTGAGTATGCTGCGTCGAAGACGCAACGTTGTAGCAGCTCCATGTAAACGAGTAGGGAAAGGAGGAATAATAGGCAAAGTTCTTAATAAAGCTATAGATAATTTACCAGTAGAATTGCACATACCAGGTTGTGAATTCTGTGGACCTGGGACAAAGTTAGAAAAACGACTTACGCGTGGTGATCAAGGAATAAATCCATTAGATAAGGCATGTAAAGAACACGATATCGCTTACGCTACATACAAAGACCAGAACAGAAGGAAAGAAGCAGATGAAATCTTAGCCTCTAAGGCTTGGTCTCGTGTAAACTCTCAGGACGCATCATTAGGAGAAAGAGCAGCTGCACTAGCAGTTACGGGTATTATGAAAGCGAAAACTAAAGTAGGTGGTGGTAGACGAAGAAGAAAATCAAAACATCGAAGAGAACGAGTAAAACCAAAAAAAAGACAACATGCTGTAAAAAAAAGAAAGGTGGTTTTCTTCCACTCCTTCCGATATTTGCAGCCTTGTCGGGCTTGGGCGGTCTAGCAAGTGGAGCTGCGGGCATAGCATCGGCTGTAAACAAGGCGAAAGCCGCACAGGAAGAATTAAAAGAAATGAAGCGCCACAATCGAATGCTAGAAGCGATGCGTGGGAAAGGGCTTTCTACTCGAAACAAAGGAAAGGGCATTTACTTAAATCCTCCAGCATACAAAAGATAATGGAAGGTCTGCCGAATAGAGCATTAACTAACATAGATCTGTATCGTTATGCATATCGTTTAAAAATTCCCTACTTCAGAGGTGTGTTTATGCGAGATACGTTACCGAAAATTTCTCGTAAAAATGAGAGTTGTATTTTGAATTTAGATCCGATAAGTAAATCTGGTTCGCACTGGGTTGCGTTCAGTAAACGAGGTGCGTATGTCTACTACTTCGATAGTTTTGGTAATTTACGTCCCCCTAAAGAGGTATTAGAATATTTAAGAAACTGTTACATTCGATATAATTTTCATTCTGATCAAACTTTTAATTCATCAAGTTGTGGTCATCTGTGTTTACTATTTTTATACTGTATAAATAAAGCAAGACCTTAGTATTTGTGTTCAGTGTGCACGATGCCGTATGAAAGACGGATTACACTCGAGGGTAGAGGCTCGAAGATTGATGTAGTATTAGAAACTCCGATTTATTTGAATAGAGCTTCTTTCTATGAAATAGGTCTTGCCGCACTATTTACATCTAATAGTATTCGAAATGTCACTAGTAAAAATAATAAGTTTGCTATATATTTGAATGGTAAAAAAATTCTTTTGAGTGTAGCAGAAGGCATTTATGAATTCGAAGATCTTGTTGCAAAAATAGAAAGTTTGCTAACTATTAAAAATGTGAAACTATTTCTGCGGGAGTACACTCCAAAACTTAGTTTTTTTATCTCGACTACTAACAACAAACCTACTATGCATTCTCCGTTTGACATTGATTTCAATGTACCGAACAGTGTTGGCACTAGCTTAGGTTATCTGTTAAATGTATATGAGAAATATGCTAACCATGAATCACAGCTGAATGAAATAGGTAACGTAATCGTTAATAGCACAAATAACCAGATTGGTATTAAAATGAAGGGAGACAAAACAACTGTACTCACATTACCGGAAGGTAGTTACACTTTTTCGGAAATAGGAGCTCTAGTTCAAGAAGCGATAATTAACAACTTTCCTATTCTCGAAGAGGAGAATGACCCTCTAGATGGAGATAGTAAACTTATTACTATTACTTACGAAAAGACCTATCTTCGCTGTAAAATGTCCTCCAACCTAGACGTAGACTTTGATGTTTCCGATTCAATTGCTGATTTGTTAGGATTTTCACGCCGAAAATATGATGCTAATAAATTACATATTTCAGGAGAGATTATTAAAATTAATAACGTGAACTCGATTCGTGTATGTTGTAATCTCGTGTTAGGTTCCGGTTCCTACCTCAACGGTAAACAAACACATTCGTTATACAATTTTAAACCGCTTGTTCCAGCAGGCTATCCTATCGTAGTTCAACCGTCAACTATAAGCTTCTTACCGGTAAACACTAGTGTTATTCAACATATATCCGTTGTACTCGAAGATCAGTTCGAAAACCCAATCGACTTACAAAATGAGGATGTAACAGTAGAGTTAATTATTCGTCCAGTAAAAATACAGTAATCATATATAACATAAAGCGTACACTTATGTACTATCATTCGAGTAAGGAACAGTTGAACAACAACATCATGGTAGTAATTTACAACAACCAGTCAAAAAACCGAGGATTAAAAGAGGAAGCAGCTAGAGTAGTAAAATATAGAGTAAAGCTAAAAAAACAATCTCATCGTGTACGCGACAAGAAAAAATTAACCACAAACAATAAAGACTTTTTACAATCGCTAGGCTACCGACTACTATAAGTTCTATTTCTCCTACAGAAACTACTTTACTCTCTTTTCGTGTGCGTAATCAAGGTAACATCACTCTCTTTTTGTGTGAATTCACTTTACAATGCTACCGACTACCCCCCTAGGATAAAGCATATAAATTCTAATTCTCTACCAAAAACTACTTTAGTCTCTTTTTGTGTACAATCACGCTAACATCAAGGAGAAATATGTTCAACGTAACGGACAAAGTTATATTTGACAACAGAGTTGCTAGGCGGGAAGTAAGGAGCTATCATCCATATGCTGGCACGAAATATGAAAACAACGATGAAATTCGAGTTCCTGTACACAACCAAGAACATATATTTTTACCCTCTGAAGCTGATGTTCACATCGAAGGTGAAATAGTTAGATCAAACGCAGATAATACACCATCAGCTACAGCCGTTCCCGATCAAAACTTTGCAGCAAATCTCTTCGATGAAATGCGTATTGAATTGAATGGGAAAGAGATTGAAAGAACAAGACGTGTAGGCACAACTAGTGCTATAAAAACTTTCGCCTCTTATTCTAAAAATGAAATGTTAGCGCTGCAAAATGCTGGCTATTTTCTATCAATTTCTACACCACCAAACGAAGCTAATATTGCCCACGCAACTACAAAGCTGTTCCACGCAATTATCCCACTGAGTCTTCTTTGTGGATTATTTGAAGACTACAGGAAACCATTCATAAACTGTAAACTTGAATTTATCTTTATTCGTTCTAGAGATGACAAATGTGCACTGTTTTCAGCCAACGCGGAAGATACAGCTAAGGTCAAAGTACGAAAAATGTATATAAAGCTACCAACTCTAATACTGTCCGACGAGGAAGAAGTTAAACGCATAAAGTTAATCCAAAAAAAATCCTTCTATTCCTGTAGCATTTCGATCGTGGAGTTATCACGAGTTACCTACTATTCCAAATTCAACGAAAATTAATTGGACTGTTATGACTACGTCACAAATAGAAAAACCGAGAGTTTTTATGCTTGCTTTCCAAACCGATCGTAAGAAAATTAATGTTTCTTCTTCTCTGTTCGATCACTGTAATATTCGATCCGTTGGCGTATTCTTAAATTCAAACTTTTATCCCTATGAAAAGGCTGTAGCTAATTTTAACAATGGTGACTACAGTGAATTGTATGATATGTTCATCAAGTTTCGTAATGCGTACTATCAGCTTGATGATAATCGTTCCGAACCGAACATATCACGAAGTGAATTTCACTCGCATTGTCCTATTGTTGTTGTTAATTGCATGGAACAGGTTGAATCGATAAAATCTTCTTCTGTAGATGTTCGCGTTGAAATTGAAACGAACGAACCTATTCCAGCCAACACTACTCTGCATTGCATTATTATTCATGATCGCATAATAAATTATAAACCACTAACGAATGAAGTATTTTTCTTCCAATAATCTTGCGCGAGTTTTTCTTCCTTTTTTTTCCTTGCTAATAGTGTATATAAACGAGAGAGTGAAGATTCTCTGCTTCAGTTCTTCGATATCAAGCACACCATGAGTGCAAAACCCAGAGGAGTGATAGTTGACATTCAGAGGTTACCTACTGGAGGTTACGAGATAGCCTGTTGTAATATAGATTCGTCTACAAATGTGTTATCTACTGCTCTATTAGGTATGAGTGTACCTAATTTAGATTTCACGCTTACGTCGTTTTTCAATCTTCTCAGTGAACAACAATACCAATATCTGGTTGTGTGCAACTGTGTTAATGAGTTACGTCTATTAGCACTGCAAGAGTATCCTCGTACATGCATAATTGACTTGAACACTATAGAAGGTGTACCTGATTTAAGAACAATGCGTAACGAGTGTTTCCCTGTTGACTGTCCGCGGCATTTACCACATGTTGCAAGACATTCAGGCAGCTGTGCTATGTTCAACGTTCACGCAGTTCATAGTTGGCTAAAATCGACAGATGGTGTGATGAGAATAGTGTGTTCAGTGATAAACAAATTTAAGAAAGAAGGTGTGAGCAGATTCAATAAATTTGAGTGGGCTTTCTTCCCTGAAAACATATTATCTATTTACGAACAACATCAGTTAAGTGCGCTCTGGCAGTATCTACCAGATCATCTGAAGGCGAACTTACACCAGGCTTGTCAGGATTCAGGAGCTAACAACAACGACATCGTCCGAGCTTGATATCAGCTACTAATATATCAATTATTAAGGTGAAAAAAAATATAGATATAATACCATCCTTTTTTCCTTGGTTGTTTTTTTCGGTTTTATTCTGCTTCTAACTAATTTATTTATTTTTTCTCCTCTGCAGGTATCTCCTCATAGTGGGATCAACAACAACAACAACGACGTCTGAGCTTGATATTAGTTACTATTTCATCAATTATTAAGGTAAAGAAAAAAATAGTTTCCTTTTTTTTTCTTGCTTGCTTTTTCTGTTTTATGCTGCTATCAACTAATTTTTCTTTTTTTCTCCCCTCTGCAGGACTCTCCTCTGGTGGCGGTAGAAGATTCAGTCTCTGCAGATCTCTCCTCGTGGTTGCAGTTACAAATTCAATCAGAAGTTTATATTTTGAAAAACCTCTGTAGTTTCCTATTCAATAAACTTGATTGTAAAAAAGAAATATGTTCTCTTTTTTTTCATTCTCCTACTCCTACTTTAGTTAAGAGTACAAGGAATAAAAGGAGAGGCTGCGCAGGATAGTTTGAAAGAAAATCAAACTTTTTGATCATCTAGTGTAGAGTTTTTATTTTTTTCGAAAAAGAAAAAAGATTAAATAAAGGTTTACAATGCACTTTAATATATAAATGATAGAAAATTACTTACAGTACAATACTAGTTAGTACAATAGTATACAATGTACTTAAACAGCGAGTGTAATTCTATAAGATTCCTTTTTTTTCATAATTAAATAAATATAATAGTATGCAATGTACTTTAAAAGTATAAATAGAGTACAATACATTGAATAAAAGAAACAGCGAGTGAAATGTTTATCTAGTTTGAAATTCTATAAGCTTACATTTTTTTTCATTAATTACAGAATGAAACAAAAGTTTCTCTAAAATAAAAAATGATTAAAGTAATCATAGGAGCTTCTCCTCTTATTACTTAATATTCACCTTCAGAGAAAATTACATTATTTTACATACAGAGGGGTAAACTGATGACAAAGTGGAGGAGGTGTTCACAAAAAAAAGCAAACCTACTTTGCAAGATAGCTATACATTAGTTATACTTCTTTTCTCTGCAAGACTGTAATGTCCAAATGGTAATGTATTAATTTTGTTATCTGTGATGTACCTTTTGTCATCATTAGCTGTGAGTGCTAGTTTGTATTGACGAACCGTGAACACAGAATGAGAATTGGAAGTAATGCACACTTGTAGTTTGGTCACTTGTTCACCTTCATACAGACAACGTCTATACTGATCAATTGTAAGGTGATCGACAACATTTTTTTTGACACCCTTAGCTTTACATGTAGGTTTCTCTTTTTCACACAACTTAATAGCATACATCTTTGGTCTCAAACCTACAAATTCTTCAACAATACTTCCACCGTTTTCATCCTTCATCAAACCTATTTCACCTGAATTTTTTCTTTCAATTTGGAAAGGATTATTTTCATCATAATTTCCTGTATCAAACAAAACTGAATTTTCCTTCATAAACTCATATATATCAAATGAAAAATTGTATATTAAACTGTCGGTGTCAGTGTAGAGTAGTTGTGAGTTTGATTCTGTGTTTCTCAAAATAACGTTGTAGTGAAAATCGTTCATTTTCATTTTTGACAAATCTAAAATTGTAGCACCGAGGTAAACCGGTTGATTGTGATGAATTTGAAGTTTCTTCATTTCGATAACCATACACTGTTCGTCTACTATAATACGACGTTTGAAGTTTGCTCTTGAGATCAACGTACCAGCACCATAACGTCCCTTCCACTGTGTGACCCATCTGACGTCGCGCAGCTTCCTTACGTTCATTAATGAACGACCAAAAATTGCGTTATTCATTAATTTATAGAAACTTTTCTCGAACTCATTTTTTGCTAACTTTCGTTTCTCTGTGTTCAAATCAATGTAGCATTTTAACCATGCGCTCTGATTAAACTGAATCGCTCTGTAAATGTGAGCTACTTTCATACCTAATTCTACACACTGTTTTAATAGCGTATAATGAAGAGCATACCGTTCCTTGTTGTAAAGAGTGCTCATTAGTTTCGTAGATTTTTCAGGACACAATGGATAATCGGCATGTTTATCATGAAGTTCTAGCGGGTAGATTAAATCAACTTCTACCATAAACCCAACATCTGCTTCATCTCCTACATTCATAATGTCTAAATTCTCAACGTTTTCGACCCATTGAAAGCCGCCCGTTGGAAGAAACTGTTGCATAGCGAATCCATACAAATTGTTCACGTCAAAGTACATTATGTATGATTCCGGTTTGGACTCATCGTATGTTAACATGTACTTGTTATTTGCTACTGCATGCCGCGTAACGCATTGCACATTACCACCGCGTATGGAGCGTTCGAAAAACTGCAGCATGTCGATATCCTGAAGTAATTCTAGCTGGACAGCTGTTATTTTCTTCATAGCACTCCATGCCATAGACGGTACCGTGTAGAAATGAGCGGCATCAATACCATATGTCTCTTTTCCACTCAATCTAAAGTTTTCAAATACATCGGCCAAGAGTAAAGTATCGATTTTCAAGTAAAGATCAGAATATTCACCCAACGATTTACAGTTAAACTTATTCCAAATAAGCTGAGCAAACGCGTAGTTTTCTTCCGAAACAGTTTCACCCTTTAAAGAGCTAAAGAATGAACTCCTTGACGGTAAACTAGTGTCGTCTAACACCTCCATACTAGTAACATATTCGTATGGAAATATCCCTTTCCGAGAAGCGAGTTTAAACTGTAAATCATCGGTGAAATACCGTCTCGTTACAAGCTTTGACTCGTCACTAAGTAATAGCGACATTTTGTCCAGCGAAAAAGGAATAAAGTTGTAAGTGTCTATAAATCTTAGTTCAACACACTGTCTTTGGTTATAACGTATAAAGTTTGAAAATCCTTTGTATCGTTCCATGTTCACTGCTAATAGTTTAATGTTCGTTCTGAGATTTGTCACAACATCCCCTCCCTTCCTATGCAGTTCTCTAATTATGAAATGACCATCATAGGCTGTCAAATTATGGAATGCTACCGGCAAGATAGAAATTTTACGATACTGTAAGTTACACAATTGATGTGCTGATCCCCTGTAAACACCCGTTAAATGACAATGATCGCGAACTTTAATTTCATTATCTGCAATTTCCTTCTCACATATGTGACATAATGTAGACGAAAGAAATTCATTTTCTTGCTCAACAGTTAATGCTAACATTGGTTTCGTATCAAAATAATAGGGCGCAAGCGTGTCCACCAAGTTATACATCTCATCTACGAACCATTTTACACAATCACTACCTCGATAGAGTTTGAAAGAGCACAAATCTCTGTCAAAACTACAGTGTAAATAATATGCTACGCTGTATGGCACATGTTCGTGAATTGGAGTTGAATGTGAGGTGACATCACTTGGAAAACAAGTAGACACAGGTTTCAGTATGCATTCTGTGTCAGCATACACAATAAAAGGCACTGGCTCTTTAACCTTATACTCGGTAAAGTACACTAGCCGTTCGCTATCCGAAGGCATTATACTTTTGCCCACCGGAAATTGTATAAGTTATTAGTATGCAAAGCTAATTTTTCCTTATTAGAAAAGTAAGACAAACACCGTCTGCAAATATAAATTCTATTATGGTTCTTCGTAAGAGATGAGCGCACAAGACGTGGAAGATTCTTAATCAAACAAAAATGATACTTCTCACTGTCGCCAATCTGCAGCATTAGAAGATCTACGATCTTTTCACACGTTTTATGTGAAATGTACAAAGGTACAAGAGTAAACTCTTTTTTGTCATCATTCCGTCCTATGCACACCCAGTTGTTCTCGTCATACTGCGCTCCGAATACATTCACGGAGATTTCGTTTTGATCTTCAAATTTTCTCATGTATCTCATTTCCATCGGGATTGGTATGTCTTTTAAATTTAAAATTGCATTATAATGTGGATAAGAAGAAATGCGATCTACATGATGTTTAGCTGGAACTAAGCCAGCAACTACACTCCACGCAAAGCAAGCATCTCGTGTGTTCCGCAGATTAATAACTGCTTTCTTGTTTCGAATTGCTGTAGGCAACGTTAGACTAGTTGGCGACTTGCCCACGTGAAAACCTACATTTTTATTAATGTTTATCCGCAATTCGCGAATTCGTAGCAGAGACCATCCCGAATCACGAGCCTCGAACTCTGATAATTTTTTCAGAATCGGTCTCGTTACATGTTCGTTGTACCATTCTCTTAAATTAGTACCTTCAGTAATTTCAGCGTTCCTTGAATGAAAATAATTGTTATCGATTTTATCGTGAAGGACATGTTGTGTGCAGAGAACGGTATTTACTTTTAATGCTTGTGTCTTGAGTGCTTCCTTCACGTATTTATTAAACCACACGTAAGATTTATCTAGGAACTCTTCGGGGAGTAAGAAATCATTGTTAACATTTACCACCGCTAGTGTGTACACTCTGCGCCGAAAAGCTTCCTCGATTTGTTTACACTGGAAAGCAGACAAATCTTCTATCTGAAAAGTTAGTCCATTAACAGCGCGAGCGTGAAAATAAATTTCTAACATCTGATTACGCATTTCCTCTAGCTCGTTAAGATTTTCAATCAGCTTGAACTGAGCTTCTTCTCGCTCGTCGCTAGGTTCGAACCGATATGAAATTAGTATTGATCCATTTACCTCCCTCATAAACGCGCGAATGCGTTCAAACGCTCTATCAAAATGAGTTTGCATTCTACCCGCATCTTCATCTGTCTGTAAATTAATGTCTAGTTTCCTACGTTTGCTGCTCGAAGGATACTCCATGACTACAAAAAAAAATTACGATTTGGTGCTAAATTTTTCAGCAATCTCAAGACAAGTCCAGCAGTTGCTGTAGCAACGACTTATCAAGAATGTACAATCCGTCATTACACAGTATAACCATCGAGCTAGGTCACTACCTTCTGCATCGCGTGAACAGTGTACAGCTTCGCTAGGAAACTCCTCCTGAAGCTTCCCTAGCAATGTATTACGGTAATAGGAAATGTTATTTGAATTTTGTGACGAAAAGGAAAATTCAATTTTATAAATTTCTTCGAATGTATTATAGCCAAGAAATAGTAGAAAATGTTCATTACTTGAAAGTTCACTCAAAAGAAATCGCACTACAGCAGCTGTCACTTCCTGCTGGCTTTCATAAGCTTTACTCAGGTTCGTCACATATACTGTATAATTAAAAAGAGAACCCCCTCTGTTCCATAGTTCAATACAATTAGCACTCACTTCTTGTTCTTGTTGTGCGCTCAGTTGTCCGGCTTCATCTTCAACAGGCTGTGAAGTAGCGACCACATCCTCCTCTCGATGTACTTGAAGACGACGACTCTGTATGCTTGGATATGCTTGATGTTCAGTTCCTGGTTTAATCTCAACTTTCTTCCACTTCATCATATTACCACCTCGGACCTGAAAAGAAACACCACATACTATTTTCAATTAACAAAACAATTATGCGAATACGGCGAAAAAAAAAATTTACATTAAGAACGAAAATACTATCTGCATACTTACTTAGTTAAAATAGATGTCGTAACTGATGACATTCTACTGTAGGAAGCACACTTGATGGTAGCCCCTCTCCATGCCTCTGTACATCATTTTCAAGTTGTTTTTAAAGAATTTATTTCTTCTATTTCTTCTGCTGTAAGTTTTGAGAATTGCGCCGGCAGGAAAACACTCACAGTCTCCTCATCTTCCCCTTCTATATCAACGATTATTTTCCTCCCAAATCTTGTTTCTACCGCTCTCAGCGCTTTAACCTTAAATGGATGGTTAAGTTGCAACTCACTTAACTTTCTATTATGAAATTGTGGTGCCTTGGCAATTTTGTTTAATTTCATTAACATATCCATTCTGTTGAAACTGCTATATCTTTTTTAAAATTAACAAACTAAATAAACTTACACTTACTGAAGAGGAAAGAAAAGTAGTAGTAGTAGAGAACTCTTCCAACTAGATGATAGTTTTCATGTTGCGCTCTGCTCCTTAAATACTCCCTGCCACCACCTTCACTCCTCACCAGTAGGCTGGACTTGTCACTAGTTCACCTTCACTCAAAATTACAACCTACAATAAACATCCTGTTCGTGACAGAGATAACCTTCAACAAGTTAGAAAGCGGATCTTGCCTAGTAACAGCTGCACTGTAGCACTCCTTAGTGTTTCCCCCTCACCCCTCTAGTAAGAGAGGAGTGAGGGATCATTTTTTTTACATAAACTAACATCCTGTTCAGCTTTCACCAGCAAGTGACCTATTAAAGCAAATCCAGTTGCCACATAGTTACTGTACCTTGGCCACAAGAGTAACCTTTCAAGAAAATTAATTACCTCTTACATAAAGACCTCTGAGTGTGTTGTCCTCATTCTACATGTGGTTGACCCCCTTAGCCAGTGAAAGCTACTCCAGCAAAATCCAGTCACAGCACCTTGCCCCCCACACCTTTCAAGAATTAATTACCTCTCACATTAAGACCTTGCAGTATGTGTAGTTAACATTCCACACACGCCTTGTCAAGTGAGAGGCCCCCTTCAGGGAGTGAAGCGCACGGGGCATGCGCAGTGGCTGCCGCTGGTCCAGAATTCTTCTATCGAAAATCTGGTCCAGCTTTCTTCTAGATACTCTACTACTTAACATGGAAAGGACAGCTGATTCAGAAAATGACGGAACCAACTAGAGGGAAGAATATTCTGGACTTGGTGCTGGTAAAATCAGATGAGCTCTATAGAGAAACCGAAGTAATAGTGGTACCGGCATTGTAGTTAAAACCTATTGAAATAGCTTAATTTTGTGTATTTCTGATTCATTTAGTGCTGTTTATATAGTGGTGTTTAGTGCTTGTTGGTAGAAACTGGGAGTAGTGATATTTAAATTTTATAACAAGTAATTCAGGTGGTCTTCAGTAAATTACGTTTTCTAGATTAAGTAGGCTAGCTAGGTGTACCTTGTTTCGAATGTAGGTTTAGAAAATACTTTAGGTAATAATATTAACTTTAAAAATATTTGTAAATATATGTAGGTTCGTTGGTACAATACTCACAAAGGCTGATTATCGTAAGGAATAGTACAGTAACTTCTGCCGCAACTTCTCCGGTATTTCGTATAGATATCCGTTCAAACTATCGCGAAGATAATAATTTACTACATTAAAAAACACGATACGCCTGTAAACTTCAACTTAAAAAGAAATTAAAGAGATTACACGGTAATAGTTAACAGTCGTTGTATTGTTATTGATAATTGTCGCTCTTCATATTCAAATATTGCATTGTTGGCTACAGCCGTGAACAAAGAGTGTAGTGTAGTCGAATAAATATAAATAAATAAAAAACAGCTGACCTTGTATTCCAATCCCTTGTAATTCTGAGTAGGTAGTTAAAGTATCCGTAATTTATATAGCGCTTCTTCGATCTTTCTGTATTTATGAACGGCCAGATAATAATAATAATAATAATAATAATAATAATAATAATAATAAAGTTCATATATTCCAGTAATTGCAACTCAAGTCCCTGGAGTAGTAGGAGTAGTTTCTACAGAAATATTTTTGAGAAATTATTGTAGACAACCTCGTATTGTTCAGTAGGCCTAATTAAGGACACTTTTATTCTCCGTCCCATGGAGTAAGGAGAATAATAGTTATCCACCAGCTGTAATAATCACATAACCACGTTAAAATTGAGAATTGTAGTGAAGATAAGGTATATTAGATAGTACCTTGCCTGTTATATTCGTGTTTTTCTTTGTGTACGACAATCCTTTCGATACTTAAGCATTTAACCAAACGCAAGGTTTCATTTCTATTAGAGCGTAGTAGGATAAAGTTATACCCTAAAGAAATAATCTTCTGTCTATGCGTTTAACATTGTTGGTAATCCCTGAGTACGGTATTTCTTGCGAATTTCAAACTTCAGGCCTAATTGCAATTTTCATTTCTATTTGTGCTTATTAGTAACCTATTGTAATTACGATACGTCTGAACGTAGTTTAAAAACTGTTGTAGTGTATTGTAGTGACTTATAAAGGATTTAGAGTGCGTATACTATTATTTTGAGTAGTCTTGCAAATTTCTAACTTTAATTGTAATTTCCATTTCAGATTGTGCTTAGTAATAACCTGTTGTATTATAATTAATTTACGCCTGAACATGGTTTAAAATCATTGTAGTGTATTATAGTAGTTATTTTTTAAATTATAAATTAGTGCGTTTATTCTATTACTGTGAAATATTTGTGTAGTACTGTATGGTATCTCTAGTATCTATAGTATATGTGGTATCCGTATTAATTCTCTTACTAGAATTCTGTTGCTGTAATTAGGACAGACGTAACTGCAGGTTAGAATTGTGTAGACCTAATTCTTCTGTAACCGATCTCGATAACTGCAGTCGCTTAAGTGCAGTCAGTATCCAGTATTCGGGAGATAGTAGGTTCGAACCCCACTGTCGGCAGCCCTGAAAATGGTTTTCCGTGGTTTCCCATTTACATACCAGGCAAATGCTGGGGCTGTACCTTAATTAAGGCCACGGCCGCTTCCTTCCCACTCCTAGCCCTTCCCTGTCCCATCGTCGCCATAAGACCTATCTGTGTCGGTGCGACGTAAAGCAACTAGCAAAAAAAATATTTTGTATTACTTTCGGTTTTCAGTAATTAACAGCAATTTTCATTCTGTTAGGGTGTTGTAGAAAAAAATTCGCACAACTAAGTACCGGTAGTATTGTAGTGTAGTAGTAGCTTATATTAATTACCTTGTTGTGTGTGATTTTTGTGATCTATCCTAGCCAATATTCTTTTCCTTTCATTTTTATAGGCAATATTTCTTTCCTTTCATTTTTATTTGCACAGAATAAGTTATTTTATTTTTTCCTTTTCATCCCATTATTCCGTAAATAATGGATAAGCAGTGCAACTGTAGGAACTGTGGGTGTGGCCAGGCATTGAGGAATATGAGGGAGGATTTGGAGAGTTTGAGGGAGATAATTAGGATTCTCTCAGACTACAGGAAGGCAAGTAGGCCTCCCTCAAATAATGTACAGGATACAGTAGGTGTAAAGGAGGGATGGGAAGGAAATGGGGGAATTGTAGAAGACAGGTGGTCTAATGTTTTAAGGGGAAGGAGATTGCAAGCTAAGGCTCTATTTAGGATCAGAATTCAGGACAGGTGTCTGTTAGAAATCGGTACGAGTCACTGCAGGGTGAACAACCGAGGGAAGCTGAGGAACAGGGAACTGTTGCTGAGATGTGTGGAAGTAGGAGGAAGGGAAAAGGTAGGAAAGGGAATGTAGTGTCGTGGAAAGGAAAAGACAGGTGGAACAGGGTCATGGGAGGGAGAAAAGGCAGGAGGAAGTAGCTTCTGCAGCAATGAGAGAAGATAGGGCTGACGAGGAGGGGAGGGGATCAAATGAGGTGGGTAGGGTTGAGGCTCTGGTCATGGGGGATTCCATCGTTAGACATGTGGGGAAAGTGTGTGGAGGAAAGGGAACCAGGGTAGAGTGTTATCCCGGAATTTGGTTGAGGCAGATGTTGAGGAAAGTAGAAGAGAAGGAAGAGGGAGAGGGGAAGGTGGTAGCGTTTCACGTTGGTACTAACAACGTAAGGCAAGCAGGTATAAGTACCAACATAGTTGGGGATGTGTGGGATCTGGTAAATGCAGCACGGATAAGTTTAAGGAAGCGGAGATTGTTATCAGCGGAATACTCTGTAGGAGGGATACTGACTGGATTGTGATTGGGGATTTAAATGAGACTATGGAGTGGGTATGTGGGAAACTGGGAGTGAGATTTCTAGATCCTAATGGGTGGGTAGGAGACAGGGATCTGCACTCCGATGGCCTTCACTTAAACCGCAGTGGTACATATAAGTTAGGAAACTTGTTTAGAAGGGTTATAAGCATGTATATTAAGGGAAACGGGGTGGCCTAGGGAGCGGTGTTAAGCGAACAGGGAACTTGAAATCAAGTAGGGATGACATAAAAATGTTAGTGCTCAACTGTAGAAACATTGTAAACAAAGGAATCGAATTAATTTAATAGATATATACTTACCAGATATTGTAATAGGAGTTGAATCATGGCTGAGAAATGATATAATGGATCCAGAGGTATTCTCACGGAACTGGAGTGTGTATCGTAGAAATAGGATAGGAATTGTAGTGTGGCGATAATTCATTCTGGTGAAAGGAGAATTTGTAAGTTACGAAAAAGTTTAGGACGAAAAACATGAAATTCTGGGTGTAAGGCTCTTCTCTAAAGATAATATGCAACTTGGGAGAGTACAGACCGGGAAATGGTAGCGCTGACGCTGATTGAGAATTATTTGATAAGATAATTAGCTATGTTGGAAATGATATGGAAAGGAATGTGATAGCAGCAGGTGATCTCAATTTACCAAATGTCAATTGGGAAGGTAATGCGAACGACAGGAGGCATGACCAAGAAATGGCAAATAAATGAATATGGGAAGGGCACCTGATTCAGAAAGTGATGGAACCAAGTAGAGGGAAGAATATTTTGGATATGGTGCTGATAAAACCAGATGAGCTCAATAGAGAAACCGAAGTAATAGATGATATTAGTGACCACGAAGCTGTTTTTGTCCTAGTTAAAAATAAATATGAAAGAAAGGAATGTATTAAAATTAGGACTATTAGGCAGTACCATATGGCTGATAAAACAGGCATGAGGGAGTTTTTTAAAAGTAACTATGATCACTGGAAAATGGTAAATAAAAATGTAAACAGACTCTGGGATGGGTTTAAAGCAATTGTTGAGGAATGTGAAAATAGGTTTGTTCATTTAAAAGTGGTAAGGTATGATAAGGATCCAACAGGGAAATAAAGAGAATAAGAAAGAGGTGCAGACTGGAAAGAAATAGAGTTAGAAATGGTTATGGAAGTAAGGAGAAATTGAAGGAACTTACTAGGAAATTGAATCTAGCAAAGAAGTCAGCTAAAGATAACATTGATGGAAAGCATAATTGGTGGCCATCAAATTTTAATGAAAAATGGAAGAGTATGTATAGGTACTTTGAGTCAGAAACAGGTTTCAAGAAGGACATACCAGGAATCATCAATGAACAAGGGGATTGTGTATGCGAGGATCTTCAAAAAGTAGAAGTATTCAGTCAGCAGTATGTAAAGATTGTTGGTTACAAGGATAATGTCCAGATAGGGGATGAGAGTAACACTAAAGGAGTATTCAAATTTACCTATGATACCAATGACATTTACAGTAAGATACAAACGTTGAAAACTAGAAAAGCAGCTGGAATTGATAAGATTTCTCGGGATATACTAAAGGCAATGGGTTGGGATATAGTACCATATCTGAAATACTTATTTGATTATTGTTTGGTTGAAGGAGCTATACCAGATGAATGGAGAGTTGCCATAGTAGCCCCTGTGTATAAAGGAAAGGCTGATAGACATAAAGCTGAAAATTACAGGCCAGTCAGTTTGACATGCATTGTATGTAAGCTATGGGAAAGCATTCTTTCTGATTATATTAGATATGTTTGCGAAATTAATAACTGGTTTGAGAGAAGGCAGTTTGGGTTTAGGAAAGGTTATTCGACTGAAGCTCAGCTCAGCAAGATATACCAGATATATCAGAAATAAATTCGGGCACAACTCTCAATAATATACGGTAATTGATTAGAATAAAATTATTAAAACATTCTGTCTCAACTCAACTCTACACCCAACAACACATCGCGCCATTACTCAGCACAAGCAAAAAACAAAAAAAGCACAGTTTTAGTCACAGAGTAAATATAAGTTTAGCACGGTTTCGATGTGAGAAGGTTGGCGACACAATCTCCGAATAAAACAATTGAATAATCAAAAACACTAACAGATACGAAAAATACTACACACACTACGAACTATTTTTCTCATCATGTCAAATTTTAAATGACACTCAATACAGAAGATAAAATTATTAATTCCAATACCTCCCCTTGTCATAAAAATTTGACCACAAACACAAATAGGAAAAAATTAGCAACATACATAGATAAACATGTGGACACTAATCAACAAGTCCTAACAACTTCCTAAATTTAGAAGTTCCCTCCCCTGACAATGCCTTTGTAAAATTGTCTGCCACGTTTTCATCTGATGGTACATACACAAACTTAACCAATCCCTTGGCCACAATGTCCTTTACAAATAAATAGCGAGCATCCATATGTTTAGTTTTTCAGACACAACATGAGTTGAGCTCACATGTATAGCACCTTGATTATCACAAAGAATTAGAATTGGCACTTTAACGTAATTACAATAATCAAATTCATAGAAAAAATTATGCAACCACAACATTTCCTTTGTGCACATCACCATTGATACAAACTCAGCCTCCACAGTTGAAGTAGCAACAGTCTGTTGTTTCTTACTAGACCATATAACTGGACAACCAGCAAATTTGCACACATATCCAGGAATAGATTTCCTGTCCTCAGAGTTAGCATAATCAGCATCACAATAAACACTCATTGAATCATCACTAGCTTTGTAGCATAATTTCACACCTCTTGTTTTCTTCAGATATCTAAACACCTTCTTTATTCTTTGCCAATCTTTTACGCTAGGGTTTTGAGAGTACTGGCTCAACTTGCAGACCGCAAACGATATGTCCGGTCGTGTATTGTTGGCTATA
This sequence comes from Anabrus simplex, assembly GCF_040414725.1. Classification (NCBI taxonomy): domain Eukaryota; kingdom Metazoa; phylum Arthropoda; class Insecta; order Orthoptera; family Tettigoniidae; genus Anabrus; species Anabrus simplex. The sequence continues at coordinate 292,321,147 of NC_090267.1, forward strand.
TAAAGTAGATTGCCTACAGCCTTTTGATACAAAGTCTGATTACAACTATCAGCCTCCCCTGAAATTCTCTTGTCTCCTACATCCAACGGAGCAACACATCCTTTGGCATTTTCTAGGTTATACTCATGTATCAGATTATCAATGTATTTGCAATGATCAACATACACCGCATCTTTGGTTACAGTCATAGACATTGATAAAAACTCTTAATTTGCCCCAGATCCTTGAAGTCTAGATAGCGACACAACTCTGACTTAAACCACTCCAAAACTTCAACAATACCAATAGCTATCATATCATCAACATACACTCCAACTAGTATACTTTTACCGAGGTACACACATGGTTCACAAACAAATCTTTTAAGACCGACTGACTTCAAAACACCATCAAAACAAATGTTCCAGTCCTTTGAACTTTGGTGTAAACCATACATGCTCTTCTTTAACTTGTAGACACAGTTGGGTTTTCTTTCAAAACCACTTGGTTGCTCCACAAACACTTCCTCCTTAATGTTACTCTTTACAAATGCCGCATCTACATCATAATGTTCAATATTCCAACTTTTGACAACCGCAAGAGCAATCAAGATTCTGACAGTCTGACGCCTCAAAACAGGACTGTAAGTATCGTTATAATCAACACCTTCTACCTGCTTATAACCTAAAGCTACAAGCCTAGCCCTGTCAATGTTCTCATTACAAGCAAGTCCTTCTTTGATTCTGAACACCCATTTTGTCCCAATAATATTCTTTCCCTTTGGTCTCTCTACCAATTCCCAACACTTATTTTTCTCAAAATTACTTAGTTCCTTCTCCATTGCTGATTTCCATTTTTCACATTCAGGACCAGTCAAAGCTTCCTTGGCACTCTTTGGTAAACTGTCAGTTACAGCAGACACAACATGCAAATTACATCCCATGCAATCCACACACTCTTTTCTGTTTCTGATTCTCTGTGACCTACGTAGTTCAGGAATTATGGGTTCTCCCTGCACTTCAGTATTGATGTTATTCACACTGATTTCAGGACCTATCTCTGGCTCATGTATTACTTGCTCATCAGCTCTGCGCACCAAGTCAGATTCATTATCAGAGTCAAACAAACTTAAATCTACAACCAATGGTTTCTCACATGACTTAACAGGTAACACAATAGCAGGTCCTTCCTTAGTTTTCATGGGAAACACTCTTTCCTCAAATACTACATTTCTGGACAAAACAACACACTTGTTTTCCAAGTCCCACAGCCTATAACCTCTTCTATTGTCAGGATAGCCCAAAAAGACACATTCCTTTGCTCTAGACTCTAATTGCTCAGCTTTGTTATGATCCTCATATGCCCAGGCACGACATCCAAATACTCTCATTCTACAAATTTCCTCATCAGACAATTTTTTGTTAAATCACAACTCATAGGGCACACTGTTTTCAATAGCAGATGCTTTACACCTATTCTTAATGTAACAGGCAGTATATATCGCCTCACCCCAAAAATTCAAAGGCATGCCTGCATTTAATAACATGCACCGAACTAAAGTCAGAAGCTGTTGATTCAGCCTCTCTGCCACTCCCATTTGCTGGTGTTCGCCTGGTAAAGACAGCCTGTGAACAATACCATTGTCAACAAAGAACTGTTTCAAGTCATTATTACAATATTCTCCTCCCCCATCTGTTTGAACACTTTTCAGTTTTTTATCTTGAATATTCTCAGCTCTTTTCTTTAATGTAATTATTTTTTCAGAAGCCTCACTTTTGTGCTTTAACACACTCACTTCACTGTATCTGGAATAGTCATCTGTCAAGGTTAGGAATTATTTCCCCCTTCCCAAGGTTTCAGGCTTTACATAACAAACATCAGAGTAAACAAGTTCTAAGGGAGCTGGTGATTTTTCTAGTCTATCTGGGAAAGGAGCCCTTTTAGCTTTGCCTTTCATGCACACTTCACACTTCTCACTACCTTTCTGTTTGCTAATCAAGTCACTGTCAGGCAAATTTTCAGCATGACCAAAACGGCCATGCCATATTTCTCTTGTTACCATCTTGCAAGCAACTGCACACACAGATTCCTGTTCACCATCACTATCTTGACAGTCAGATTTCTCTAGTTCATACCAATCACATTTGATGATATACATGTCATCTTCTTCTCTTGCATAGGCACTGAACAATTCTTCATCTCCATTCACTTTGTCATAAGCAGTCAGCTTTCCATTGTCTATCTCAAAACGCACATTAGTTTTTTCAAGTTGCCTCACTGACAAAATATTATCAGATGCATCTGGAACCCACAGCACTTTGGTTAGTTTCAAAGTCCATCCATCACACTGATCACTTATTTTCAGTACTATGGACCCACTGCCTTTCACAACACATACGACACTTTTCTTTCCCACCTGCACTGAACCTGACACATTTCTTGTAAAGTTGTTCAACAACTCACGGTGAGGTGTAATGTGATGGTTGCAACCATTGTCCACAATCCAAGTGTTTGCATCACTTGACTTTTCGTCCTGTTTACATTCTTTGTCCTCAGGTCCTCTCATCAAATGCACAGCATATTTCACTTTCACAGTGCTATTTCTAATCTTCTTTTCTTCTGTCTCTGGTTCTTTCTTCTCTTCATAAGTGGCAACTTTATTCTTGAATTCTCTCTGTGACTTATTGTTGTCATGGGCATTCCCGTCTGAGCCCCTATTGTCACTTGCACTAGCTTCAGAGTTTCTACACTTAAACGAGGGATGTCCCTCCTTGCCGCAAGAGTAACAAATCACATTTCCTCTTGACTTGGCTTCTCTTACTTTTGGACACTCTCTTGAAAAATGCCCAAGTTGACCACAACAGTGACAGGATCTATCAGAAGAGCTGAATTTTTCACCAGAAAAATTGTGTTTCTTCTCAAAACCATGGAATTTTCCTTTGTTCTTCATAACATAGCTTCTCAATTCTTGATTTTTCTTCTCACGTTCATCCTTCTCTCTCTCTAGTCTATCTTCTTCCAGCAGCAATTTACTCTTCACATTTTCTGACGATAGTTTTTCTTCATTTAACTCCATCATATGGGCAATGTGTTTGTAATTTTCCTGCTTCAAACCTCTCAGCATTTAGGCCGCCAAGTCTTGATCATTGATGTTGGATCCATGATTTCTCAGTTTTTCCACTAATTGCTCAACTCGATTCAGATATTCCAAAACAGGTTCATCATGTTTCTTGATGCAGCTTGCCAGTTCGTCCATGGTACTCACAAATGGAAAAGGAGAAATCTTGAAATGGATTGCTTTAAGTCTGTTCCAGGCATGCTTTGCTCGTTCATGTCTGGTTACATCATTCAAGTAACAGTCCTCTACTAACTCCGTCAAGTAACTAAGTGCAGTGGCATTTAGGTCCTCTTCGTCTGCAGTTAAATCTTCATCATCATCATAACCAGGATCGATGGCAGTCCAGCATTTCTTTCTTATTAGGAAAGCCTTCACTCGCTTGCACCACACCACATAGTTTTTCTGCCCAAGTCTCTCAATCTTCGGCGTATCCGCAACTGATGCCATTTTTACTCACTACTTACTGACGCACTGGGCCCATAACCTATCAGAAATAAATTCGGGCACAACTCTCAATAATATAATTGATTAGAAAAAATTTATTAAAACATTCTGTCTCAACTCAACTCTACACTCAACAACACATAACGCCATTACTCAGCACAAGCAAAAAACAAAAAAAGCACAGTTTTAGTCACAGAGTAAATATAAATTTAGCACGGTTTCGATGTGAGAAGGTTGGCGACACAATCTCCGAATAAAACAATTGAATAATCAAAAACACTACCAGATATGAAAAATACTGCACACACTACGAACTATTTTTCTCATCATGTCAAATTTTAAATGACACTCAATACAGAAGATAAAATTATTAATTCCAATAAGATATCCTGGATTCAGGAGGCCAAATGGGCTAAAATGCGATTGACCTACCTAACGCATTTGATAGGGTAGATCATGGAAGACTACTGGCAAAAATGAGTGCAATTGGACTAGAAAAAAGAGTGACTGAATGGGTGGCTATATTTCTAGAAAATAGAACTCAGAATTAGAGTAGGCGAAGCTTTATCGGACCCTGTAATAATTAAGAGGGGACTTCCTCAAGGCTGTATTATTGGACCTGTATGTTTCCTTATATATATCAATGATATGTGTAAAGAAGTGGAATCAGAGATAAGGCTGTCTGCAGATGATGTTATTCTGTACAGAGTAATAAATAAGTTACAAGATTGTGAGCGGCTGCAGGGTGACCTCGATAGTGTTGTGAGATGGACGGTGGACAATGGTATGATGATAAACAGGGTTAAAAGTCAGGTTGTGAGTTTCACAAATAGGAAAAGTCCTCTCAGTTTTAATTACTGCGTTGATGGGGTGAAAGTTCCTTTTGAAGATCATTGTAAGTACCTAGGTTTTATATAGGAAAAGGCCTTCATTGGGGTAATCACATAAATATGAATGTTAATAAAGGGTACAGATCTCTGCACATGTTTATGAGTTTATTTAGGGGTTGTAGCAAGGATGTAAAGGAGAGGGCATATATGCCTCCGGTAAGACTCCAACTAGAGTATGGTTCTAGTGTATGGGACCCTCACCAGGATTACTTGATTCAAGAATTGGAAAAAATCCAAAGAAAAGAGCTCGATTTGTTCTGGGTGATTTCCGACAAAAAAAAGTAGCGTTACAAAAATATTTCAAAGTTTGGGCTGGAAAAATTTGGGAGAAAGGAGACGAGCTGCTCGATTAAATAGTATGTTCCGAGCTGTCAGTGGAGAGATGGTGTGGGTGGACATCAGTAGACGAATAAGTTTGAGTGGTGTTTTTAAAAGTAGGAAAGATCACAATATGAAGATAAAGTTGGAATTCAAGAGGACAAATTGGGGCAAATATTCGTTTATAGGAAGGGGAGTTAGGGATTTGAATAACTTACCAAGGGAAATGATCAATAATTTTCCAATATCTTTGCCATCATTTAAGAAAAGGCTAGGAAAACAACAGATAGGGAATCTGCCACCTGGGCGACTGCTCTAAATGCAGTTCACTAGTGATTGATTGATCACAAAGCTGTTTTTGTCGTAGTTAATATAAATGTGATAGAAAGGAACGTCTTGTGAGTAGGACTATTAGGCGGTACCACATGGCAGATGAAACAGACATCTATGAGTGGTGGAAAACGATAAATAACAATGTAAACAGGCTCTGGGATGGGTTTAAAGCAATTGTCGTGGAATGTGAAAACAGGTTCTTAACTTTAAAGGTGGTAATGAACGATAGAGACGTCCGACTCGTTGGCTGAACGGTCAACGTACTGGCCTTCGGTTCAGAGGGCCCCGGGTTCGATCCCCGGCCGGGTCGGGGATTTTAACCTTAATTGGTTAATTCCAATGACACGTGGGCTGGGTGTATGTGTTGTCTTCATCATCATTTCATCCTTATCATGACGTGCAGGTCGCCTACGGGAGTCAAATGGAAAGACCTGAACCTGGCGAGCCGAACCCGTCCTGAGATATCCCAGCACTAAATGCCATACGGCATTTCATTTCAACGATAAAGACGCACTATATAGATAAGTAAAGAGACTAAGAAGGAGGTGCAGGTTGGTAAGACATAGTTAGAAATGGCTGTGGATGTAAGGAGAAATGGAAGTAACTTACTAGGTAATTGAATCTAGCAAGAAGTCAGTTAAGGACATGATGGCAAGCATAATGGATTGTCATACAAATGTTGGTGAAAATTGGAACAGTATGTATTGATACTTTAAGGCACAAACAGGTTGCAAGGACGCCATTCCAGGAATAATTTATGAACAAGGGGAGTGTGTATGTAAGGATCTTCAAAAGGCAGAAGTATTCAGTCAGCAGTATGTAAAGATTGTTGGCTACAAGGATAATGTCCAGATAGAGGAGGTGACTAATACAAAAGAGGTACAGTATTAAAATTCACCTATGATAACAATTACATTTACAGTGGGATGTCCTTTTGAAAACTAGAAATATAGCTGGGATTGATAAGATTTCTGGGTATATACTCAAGACAATGGGTTGGGATAAGTACCATATTTGAAGTACTTATTTGATTATTGATGCATGAAGGAGCTGTACTACATGAATAGAGAGTTGCTATAGTAATCCCTGTGTATAAAGGAAAGGGTGATGACATAAAGCTGAAAATCACAGGCAAGTTAGTTTGACATGCATTGCATTTAAGCTTTAGTCATGCTTACGAAATGAATAACTGGTTCGATAGAAGGCAGTTCGGAATGGTTATTCCACTGAACCTCAACTTGTAGGATTCCAGCAAGATATAGCAGATATCTTGGATTCAGATCAAATGGACTGTTTCGTGATTGACCTGTCTAATTCATTTGACAGGGCGGATCATGGGAGAATAACTGTCAAAAATGAGCGCAATAGGACTAGGTAAAAGAG